>NW_026115111.1:40000-75000 GCF_025201925.1 Gopherus flavomarginatus
AAAAAAAAAAAAAAAAAAAAAAAAAAAAAAAAAAAAAAAAAAAAAAAAAAAAAAAAAAAAAAAAAAAAAAAAAAAAAAAAAAAAAAAAAAAAAAAAAAAAAAAAAAAAAAAAAAAAAAAAAAAAAAAAAAAAAAAAAAAAAAAAAAAAAAAAAAAAAAAAAAAAAAAAAAAAAAAAAAAAAAAAAAAAAAAAAAAAAAAAAAAAAAAAAAAAAAAAAAAAAAAAAAAAAAAAAAAAAAAAAAAAAAAAAAAAAAAAAAAAAAAAAAAAAAAAAAAAAAAAAAAAAAAAAAAAAAAAAAAAAAAAAAAAAAAAAAAAAAAAAAAAAAAAAAAAAAAAAAAAAAAAAAAAAAAAAAAAAAAAAAAAAAAAAAAAAAAAAAAAAAAAAAAAAAAAAAAAAAAAAAAAAAAAAAAAAAAAAAAAAAAAAAAAAAAAAAAAAAAAAAAAAAAAAAAAAAAAAAAAAAAAAAAAAAAAAAAAAAAAAAAAAAAAAAAAAAAAAAAAAAAAAAAAAAAAAAAAAAAAAAAAAAAAAAAAAAAAAAAAAAAAAAAAAAAAAAAAAAAAAAAAAAAAAAAAAAAAAAAAAAAAAAAAAAAAAAAAAAAAAAAAAAAAAAAAAAAAAAAAAAAAAAAAAAAAAAAAAAAAAAAAAAAAAAAAAAAAAAAAAAAAAAAAAAAAAAAAAAAAAAAAAAAAAAAAAAAAAAAAAAAAAAAAAAAAAAAAAAAAAAAAAAAAAAAAAAAAAAAAAAAAAAAAAAAAAAAAAAAAAAAAAAAAAAAAAAAAAAAAAAAAAAAAAAAAAAAAAAAAAAAAAAAAAAAAAAAAAAAAAAAAAAAAAAAAAAAAAAAAAAAAAAAAAAAAAAAAAAAAAAAAAAAAAAAAAAAAAAAAAAAAAAAAAAAAAAAAAAAAAAAAAAAAAAAAAAAAAAAAAAAAAAAAAAAAAAAAAAAAAAAAAAAAAAAAAAAAAAAAAAAAAAAAAAAAAAAAAAAAAAAAAAAAAAAAAAAAAAAAAAAAAAAAAAAAAAAAAAAAAAAAAAAAAAAAAAAAAAAAAAAAAAAAAAAAAAAAAAAAAAAAAAAAAAAAAAAAAAAAAAAAAAAAAAAAAAAAAAAAAAAAAAAAAAAAAAAAAAAAAAAAAAAAAAAAAAAAAAAAAAAAAAAAAAAAAAAAAAAAAAAAAAAAAAAAAAAAAAAAAAAAAAAAAAAAAAAAAAAAAAAAAAAAAAAAAAAAAAAAAAAAAAAAAAAAAAAAAAAAAAAAAAAAAAAAAAAAAAAAAAAAAAAAAAAAAAAAAAAAAAAAAAAAAAAAAAAAAAAAAAAAAAAAAAAAAAAAAAAAAAAAAAAAAAAAAAAAAAAAAAAAAAAAAAAAAAAAAAAAAAAAAAAAAAAAAAAAAAAAAAAAAAAAAAAAAAAAAAAAAAAAAAAAAAAAAAAAAAAAAAAAAAAAAAAAAAAAAAAAAAAAAAAAAAAAAAAAAAAAAAAAAAAAAAAAAAAAAAAAAAAAAAAAAAAAAAAAAAAAAAAAAAAAAAAAAAAAAAAAAAAAAAAAAAAAAAAAAAAAAAAAAAAAAAAAAAAAAAAAAAAAAAAAAAAAAAAAAAAAAAAAAAAAAAAAAAAAAAAAAAAAAAAAAAAAAAAAAAAAAAAAAAAAAAAAAAAAAAAAAAAAAAAAAAAAAAAAAAAAAAAAAAAAAAAAAAAAAAAAAAAAAAAAAAAAAAAAAAAAAAAAAAAAAAAAAAAAAAAAAAAAAAAAAAAAAAAAAAAAAAAAAAAAAAAAAAAAAAAAAAAAAAAAAAAAAAAAAAAAAAAAAAAAAAAAAAAAAAAAAAAAAAAAAAAAAAAAAAAAAAAAAAAAAAAAAAAAAAAAAAAAAAAAAAAAAAAAAAAAAAAAAAAAAAAAAAAAAAAAAAAAAAAAAAAAAAAAAAAAAAAAAAAAAAAAAAAAAAAAAAAAAAAAAAAAAAAAAAAAAAAAAAAAAAAAAAAAAAAAAAAAAAAAAAAAAAAAAAAAAAAAAAAAAAAAAAAAAAAAAAAAAAAAAAAAAAAAAAAAAAAAAAAAAAAAAAAAAAAAAAAAAAAAAAAAAAAAAAAAAAAAAAAAAAAAAAAAAAAAAAAAAAAAAAAAAAAAAAAAAAAAAAAAAAAAAAAAAAAAAAAAAAAAAAAAAAAAAAAAAAAAAAAAAAAAAAAAAAAAAAAAAAAAAAAAAAAAAAAAAAAAAAAAAAAAAAAAAAAAAAAAAAAAAAAAAAAAAAAAAAAAAAAAAAAAAAAAAAAAAAAAAAAAAAAAAAAAAAAAAAAAAAAAAAAAAAAAAAAAAAAAAAAAAAAAAAAAAAAAAAAAAAAAAAAAAAAAAAAAAAAAAAAAAAAAAAAAAAAAAAAAAAAAAAAAAAAAAAAAAAAAAAAAAAAAAAAAAAAAAAAAAAAAAAAAAAAAAAAAAAAAAAAAAAAAAAAAAAAAAAAAAAAAAAAAAAAAAAAAAAAAAAAAAAAAAAAAAAAAAAAAAAAAAAAAAAAAAAAAAAAAAAAAAAAAAAAAAAAAAAAAAAAAAAAAAAAAAAAAAAAAAAAAAAAAAAAAAAAAAAAAAAAAAAAAAAAAAAAAAAAAAAAAAAAAAAAAAAAAAAAAAAAAAAAAAAAAAAAAAAAAAAAAAAAAAAAAAAAAAAAAAAAAAAAAAAAAAAAAAAAAAAAAAAAAAAAAAAAAAAAAAAAAAAAAAAAAAAAAAAAAAAAAAAAAAAAAAAAAAAAAAAAAAAAAAAAAAAAAAAAAAAAAAAAAAAAAAAAAAAAAAAAAAAAAAAAAAAAAAAAAAAAAAAAAAAAAAAAAAAAAAAAAAAAAAAAAAAAAAAAAAAAAAAAAAAAAAAAAAAAAAAAAAAAAAAAAAAAAAAAAAAAAAAAAAAAAAAAAAAAAAAAAAAAAAAAAAAAAAAAAAAAAAAAAAAAAAAAAAAAAAAAAAAAAAAAAAAAAAAAAAAAAAAAAAAAAAAAAAAAAAAAAAAAAAAAAAAAAAAAAAAAAAAAAAAAAAAAAAAAAAAAAAAAAAAAAAAAAAAAAAAAAAAAAAAAAAAAAAAAAAAAAAAAAAAAAAAAAAAAAAAAAAAAAAAAAAAAAAAAAAAAAAAAAAAAAAAAAAAAAAAAAAAAAAAAAAAAAAAAAAAAAAAAAAAAAAAAAAAAAAAAAAAAAAAAAAAAAAAAAAAAAAAAAAAAAAAAAAAAAAAAAAAAAAAAAAAAAAAAAAAAAAAAAAAAAAAAAAAAAAAAAAAAAAAAAAAAAAAAAAAAAAAAAAAAAAAAAAAAAAAAAAAAAAAAAAAAAAAAAAAAAAAAAAAAAAAAAAAAAAAAAAAAAAAAAAAAAAAAAAAAAAAAAAAAAAAAAAAAAAAAAAAAAAAAAAAAAAAAAAAAAAAAAAAAAAAAAAAAAAAAAAAAAAAAAAAAAAAAAAAAAAAAAAAAAAAAAAAAAAAAAAAAAAAAAAAAAAAAAAAAAAAAAAAAAAAAAAAAAAAAAAAAAAAAAAAAAAAAAAAAAAAAAAAAAAAAAAAAAAAAAAAAAAAAAAAAAAAAAAAAAAAAAAAAAAAAAAAAAAAAAAAAAAAAAAAAAAAAAAAAAAAAAAAAAAAAAAAAAAAAAAAAAAAAAAAAAAAAAAAAAAAAAAAAAAAAAAAAAAAAAAAAAAAAAAAAAAAAAAAAAAAAAAAAAAAAAAAAAAAAAAAAAAAAAAAAAAAAAAAAAAAAAAAAAAAAAAAAAAAAAAAAAAAAAAAAAAAAAAAAAAAAAAAAAAAAAAAAAAAAAAAAAAAAAAAAAAAAAAAAAAAAAAAAAAAAAAAAAAAAAAAAAAAAAAAAAAAAAAAAAAAAAAAAAAAAAAAAAAAAAAAAAAAAAAAAAAAAAAAAAAAAAAAAAAAAAAAAAAAAAAAAAAAAAAAAAAAAAAAAAAAAAAAAAAAAAAAAAAAAAAAAAAAAAAAAAAAAAAAAAAAAAAAAAAAAAAAAAAAAAAAAAAAAAAAAAAAAAAAAAAAAAAAAAAAAAAAAAAAAAAAAAAAAAAAAAAAAAAAAAAAAAAAAAAAAAAAAAAAAAAAAAAAAAAAAAAAAAAAAAAAAAAAAAAAAAAAAAAAAAAAAAAAAAAAAAAAAAAAAAAAAAAAAAAAAAAAAAAAAAAAAAAAAAAAAAAAAAAAAAAAAAAAAAAAAAAAAAAAAAAAAAAAAAAAAAAAAAAAAAAAAAAAAAAAAAAAAAAAAAAAAAAAAAAAAAAAAAAAAAAAAAAAAAAAAAAAAAAAAAAAAAAAAAAAAAAAAAAAAAAAAAAAAAAAAAAAAAAAAAAAAAAAAAAAAAAAAAAAAAAAAAAAAAAAAAAAAAAAAAAAAAAAAAAAAAAAAAAAAAAAAAAAAAAAAAAAAAAAAAAAAAAAAAAAAAAAAAAAAAAAAAAAAAAAAAAAAAAAAAAAAAAAAAAAAAAAAAAAAAAAAAAAAAAAAAAAAAAAAAAAAAAAAAAAAAAAAAAAAAAAAAAAAAAAAAAAAAAAAAAAAAAAAAAAAAAAAAAAAAAAAAAAAAAAAAAAAAAAAAAAAAAAAAAAAAAAAAAAAAAAAAAAAAAAAAAAAAAAAAAAAAAAAAAAAAAAAAAAAAAAAAAAAAAAAAAAAAAAAAAAAAAAAAAAAAAAAAAAAAAAAAAAAAAAAAAAAAAAAAAAAAAAAAAAAAAAAAAAAAAAAAAAAAAAAAAAAAAAAAAAAAAAAAAAAAAAAAAAAAAAAAAAAAAAAAAAAAAAAAAAAAAAAAAAAAAAAAAAAAAAAAAAAAAAAAAAAAAAAAAAAAAAAAAAAAAAAAAAAAAAAAAAAAAAAAAAAAAAAAAAAAAAAAAAAAAAAAAAAAAAAAAAAAAAAAAAAAAAAAAAAAAAAAAAAAAAAAAAAAAAAAAAAAAAAAAAAAAAAAAAAAAAAAAAAAAAAAAAAAAAAAAAAAAAAAAAAAAAAAAAAAAAAAAAAAAAAAAAAAAAAAAAAAAAAAAAAAAAAAAAAAAAAAAAAAAAAAAAAAAAAAAAAAAAAAAAAAAAAAAAAAAAAAAAAAAAAAAAAAAAAAAAAAAAAAAAAAAAAAAAAAAAAAAAAAAAAAAAAAAAAAAAAAAAAAAAAAAAAAAAAAAAAAAAAAAAAAAAAAAAAAAAAAAAAAAAAAAAAAAAAAAAAAAAAAAAAAAAAAAAAAAAAAAAAAAAAAAAAAAAAAAAAAAAAAAAAAAAAAAAAAAAAAAAAAAAAAAAAAAAAAAAAAAAAAAAAAAAAAAAAAAAAAAAAAAAAAAAAAAAAAAAAAAAAAAAAAAAAAAAAAAAAAAAAAAAAAAAAAAAAAAAAAAAAAAAAAAAAAAAAAAAAAAAAAAAAAAAAAAAAAAAAAAAAAAAAAAAAAAAAAAAAAAAAAAAAAAAAAAAAAAAAAAAAAAAAAAAAAAAAAAAAAAAAAAAAAAAAAAAAAAAAAAAAAAAAAAAAAAAAAAAAAAAAAAAAAAAAAAAAAAAAAAAAAAAAAAAAAAAAAAAAAAAAAAAAAAAAAAAAAAAAAAAAAAAAAAAAAAAAAAAAAAAAAAAAAAAAAAAAAAAAAAAAAAAAAAAAAAAAAAAAAAAAAAAAAAAAAAAAAAAAAAAAAAAAAAAAAAAAAAAAAAAAAAAAAAAAAAAAAAAAAAAAAAAAAAAAAAAAAAAAAAAAAAAAAAAAAAAAAAAAAAAAAAAAAAAAAAAAAAAAAAAAAAAAAAAAAAAAAAAAAAAAAAAAAAAAAAAAAAAAAAAAAAAAAAAAAAAAAAAAAAAAAAAAAAAAAAAAAAAAAAAAAAAAAAAAAAAAAAAAAAAAAAAAAAAAAAAAAAAAAAAAAAAAAAAAAAAAAAAAAAAAAAAAAAAAAAAAAAAAAAAAAAAAAAAAAAAAAAAAAAAAAAAAAAAAAAAAAAAAAAAAAAAAAAAAAAAAAAAAAAAAAAAAAAAAAAAAAAAAAAAAAAAAAAAAAAAAAAAAAAAAAAAAAAAAAAAAAAAAAAAAAAAAAAAAAAAAAAAAAAAAAAAAAAAAAAAAAAAAAAAAAAAAAAAAAAAAAAAAAAAAAAAAAAAAAAAAAAAAAAAAAAAAAAAAAAAAAAAAAAAAAAAAAAAAAAAAAAAAAAAAAAAAAAAAAAAAAAAAAAAAAAAAAAAAAAAAAAAAAAAAAAAAAAAAAAAAAAAAAAAAAAAAAAAAAAAAAAAAAAAAAAAAAAAAAAAAAAAAAAAAAAAAAAAAAAAAAAAAAAAAAAAAAAAAAAAAAAAAAAAAAAAAAAAAAAAAAAAAAAAAAAAAAAAAAAAAAAAAAAAAAAAAAAAAAAAAAAAAAAAAAAAAAAAAAAAAAAAAAAAAAAAAAAAAAAAAAAAAAAAAAAAAAAAAAAAAAAAAAAAAAAAAAAAAAAAAAAAAAAAAAAAAAAAAAAAAAAAAAAAAAAAAAAAAAAAAAAAAAAAAAAAAAAAAAAAAAAAAAAAAAAAAAAAAAAAAAAAAAAAAAAAAAAAAAAAAAAAAAAAAAAAAAAAAAAAAAAAAAAAAAAAAAAAAAAAAAAAAAAAAAAAAAAAAAAAAAAAAAAAAAAAAAAAAAAAAAAAAAAAAAAAAAAAAAAAAAAAAAAAAAAAAAAAAAAAAAAAAAAAAAAAAAAAAAAAAAAAAAAAAAAAAAAAAAAAAAAAAAAAAAAAAAAAAAAAAAAAAAAAAAAAAAAAAAAAAAAAAAAAAAAAAAAAAAAAAAAAAAAAAAAAAAAAAAAAAAAAAAAAAAAAAAAAAAAAAAAAAAAAAAAAAAAAAAAAAAAAAAAAAAAAAAAAAAAAAAAAAAAAAAAAAAAAAAAAAAAAAAAAAAAAAAAAAAAAAAAAAAAAAAAAAAAAAAAAAAAAAAAAAAAAAAAAAAAAAAAAAAAAAAAAAAAAAAAAAAAAAAAAAAAAAAAAAAAAAAAAAAAAAAAAAAAAAAAAAAAAAAAAAAAAAAAAAAAAAAAAAAAAAAAAAAAAAAAAAAAAAAAAAAAAAAAAAAAAAAAAAAAAAAAAAAAAAAAAAAAAAAAAAAAAAAAAAAAAAAAAAAAAAAAAAAAAAAAAAAAAAAAAAAAAAAAAAAAAAAAAAAAAAAAAAAAAAAAAAAAAAAAAAAAAAAAAAAAAAAAAAAAAAAAAAAAAAAAAAAAAAAAAAAAAAAAAAAAAAAAAAAAAAAAAAAAAAAAAAAAAAAAAAAAAAAAAAAAAAAAAAAAAAAAAAAAAAAAAAAAAAAAAAAAAAAAAAAAAAAAAAAAAAAAAAAAAAAAAAAAAAAAAAAAAAAAAAAAAAAAAAAAAAAAAAAAAAAAAAAAAAAAAAAAAAAAAAAAAAAAAAAAAAAAAAAAAAAAAAAAAAAAAAAAAAAAAAAAAAAAAAAAAAAAAAAAAAAAAAAAAAAAAAAAAAAAAAAAAAAAAAAAAAAAAAAAAAAAAAAAAAAAAAAAAAAAAAAAAAAAAAAAAAAAAAAAAAAAAAAAAAAAAAAAAAAAAAAAAAAAAAAAAAAAAAAAAAAAAAAAAAAAAAAAAAAAAAAAAAAAAAAAAAAAAAAAAAAAAAAAAAAAAAAAAAAAAAAAAAAAAAAAAAAAAAAAAAAAAAAAAAAAAAAAAAAAAAAAAAAAAAAAAAAAAAAAAAAAAAAAAAAAAAAAAAAAAAAAAAAAAAAAAAAAAAAAAAAAAAAAAAAAAAAAAAAAAAAAAAAAAAAAAAAAAAAAAAAAAAAAAAAAAAAAAAAAAAAAAAAAAAAAAAAAAAAAAAAAAAAAAAAAAAAAAAAAAAAAAAAAAAAAAAAAAAAAAAAAAAAAAAAAAAAAAAAAAAAAAAAAAAAAAAAAAAAAAAAAAAAAAAAAAAAAAAAAAAAAAAAAAAAAAAAAAAAAAAAAAAAAAAAAAAAAAAAAAAAAAAAAAAAAAAAAAAAAAAAAAAAAAAAAAAAAAAAAAAAAAAAAAAAAAAAAAAAAAAAAAAAAAAAAAAAAAAAAAAAAAAAAAAAAAAAAAAAAAAAAAAAAAAAAAAAAAAAAAAAAAAAAAAAAAAAAAAAAAAAAAAAAAAAAAAAAAAAAAAAAAAAAAAAAAAAAAAAAAAAAAAAAAAAAAAAAAAAAAAAAAAAAAAAAAAAAAAAAAAAAAAAAAAAAAAAAAAAAAAAAAAAAAAAAAAAAAAAAAAAAAAAAAAAAAAAAAAAAAAAAAAAAAAAAAAAAAAAAAAAAAAAAAAAAAAAAAAAAAAAAAAAAAAAAAAAAAAAAAAAAAAAAAAAAAAAAAAAAAAAAAAAAAAAAAAAAAAAAAAAAAAAAAAAAAAAAAAAAAAAAAAAAAAAAAAAAAAAAAAAAAAAAAAAAAAAAAAAAAAAAAAAAAAAAAAAAAAAAAAAAAAAAAAAAAAAAAAAAAAAAAAAAAAAAAAAAAAAAAAAAAAAAAAAAAAAAAAAAAAAAAAAAAAAAAAAAAAAAAAAAAAAAAAAAAAAAAAAAAAAAAAAAAAAAAAAAAAAAAAAAAAAAAAAAAAAAAAAAAAAAAAAAAAAAAAAAAAAAAAAAAAAAAAAAAAAAAAAAAAAAAAAAAAAAAAAAAAAAAAAAAAAAAAAAAAAAAAAAAAAAAAAAAAAAAAAAAAAAAAAAAAAAAAAAAAAAAAAAAAAAAAAAAAAAAAAAAAAAAAAAAAAAAAAAAAAAAAAAAAAAAAAAAAAAAAAAAAAAAAAAAAAAAAAAAAAAAAAAAAAAAAAAAAAAAAAAAAAAAAAAAAAAAAAAAAAAAAAAAAAAAAAAAAAAAAAAAAAAAAAAAAAAAAAAAAAAAAAAAAAAAAAAAAAAAAAAAAAAAAAAAAAAAAAAAAAAAAAAAAAAAAAAAAAAAAAAAAAAAAAAAAAAAAAAAAAAAAAAAAAAAAAAAAAAAAAAAAAAAAAAAAAAAAAAAAAAAAAAAAAAAAAAAAAAAAAAAAAAAAAAAAAAAAAAAAAAAAAAAAAAAAAAAAAAAAAAAAAAAAAAAAAAAAAAAAAAAAAAAAAAAAAAAAAAAAAAAAAAAAAAAAAAAAAAAAAAAAAAAAAAAAAAAAAAAAAAAAAAAAAAAAAAAAAAAAAAAAAAAAAAAAAAAAAAAAAAAAAAAAAAAAAAAAAAAAAAAAAAAAAAAAAAAAAAAAAAAAAAAAAAAAAAAAAAAAAAAAAAAAAAAAAAAAAAAAAAAAAAAAAAAAAAAAAAAAAAAAAAAAAAAAAAAAAAAAAAAAAAAAAAAAAAAAAAAAAAAAAAAAAAAAAAAAAAAAAAAAAAAAAAAAAAAAAAAAAAAAAAAAAAAAAAAAAAAAAAAAAAAAAAAAAAAAAAAAAAAAAAAAAAAAAAAAAAAAAAAAAAAAAAAAAAAAAAAAAAAAAAAAAAAAAAAAAAAAAAAAAAAAAAAAAAAAAAAAAAAAAAAAAAAAAAAAAAAAAAAAAAAAAAAAAAAAAAAAAAAAAAAAAAAAAAAAAAAAAAAAAAAAAAAAAAAAAAAAAAAAAAAAAAAAAAAAAAAAAAAAAAAAAAAAAAAAAAAAAAAAAAAAAAAAAAAAAAAAAAAAAAAAAAAAAAAAAAAAAAAAAAAAAAAAAAAAAAAAAAAAAAAAAAAAAAAAAAAAAAAAAAAAAAAAAAAAAAAAAAAAAAAAAAAAAAAAAAAAAAAAAAAAAAAAAAAAAAAAAAAAAAAAAAAAAAAAAAAAAAAAAAAAAAAAAAAAAAAAAAAAAAAAAAAAAAAAAAAAAAAAAAAAAAAAAAAAAAAAAAAAAAAAAAAAAAAAAAAAAAAAAAAAAAAAAAAAAAAAAAAAAAAAAAAAAAAAAAAAAAAAAAAAAAAAAAAAAAAAAAAAAAAAAAAAAAAAAAAAAAAAAAAAAAAAAAAAAAAAAAAAAAAAAAAAAAAAAAAAAAAAAAAAAAAAAAAAAAAAAAAAAAAAAAAAAAAAAAAAAAAAAAAAAAAAAAAAAAAAAAAAAAAAAAAAAAAAAAAAAAAAAAAAAAAAAAAAAAAAAAAAAAAAAAAAAAAAAAAAAAAAAAAAAAAAAAAAAAAAAAAAAAAAAAAAAAAAAAAAAAAAAAAAAAAAAAAAAAAAAAAAAAAAAAAAAAAAAAAAAAAAAAAAAAAAAAAAAAAAAAAAAAAAAAAAAAAAAAAAAAAAAAAAAAAAAAAAAAAAAAAAAAAAAAAAAAAAAAAAAAAAAAAAAAAAAAAAAAAAAAAAAAAAAAAAAAAAAAAAAAAAAAAAAAAAAAAAAAAAAAAAAAAAAAAAAAAAAAAAAAAAAAAAAAAAAAAAAAAAAAAAAAAAAAAAAAAAAAAAAAAAAAAAAAAAAAAAAAAAAAAAAAAAAAAAAAAAAAAAAAAAAAAAAAAAAAAAAAAAAAAAAAAAAAAAAAAAAAAAAAAAAAAAAAAAAAAAAAAAAAAAAAAAAAAAAAAAAAAAAAAAAAAAAAAAAAAAAAAAAAAAAAAAAAAAAAAAAAAAAAAAAAAAAAAAAAAAAAAAAAAAAAAAAAAAAAAAAAAAAAAAAAAAAAAAAAAAAAAAAAAAAAAAAAAAAAAAAAAAAAAAAAAAAAAAAAAAAAAAAAAAAAAAAAAAAAAAAAAAAAAAAAAAAAAAAAAAAAAAAAAAAAAAAAAAAAAAAAAAAAAAAAAAAAAAAAAAAAAAAAAAAAAAAAAAAAAAAAAAAAAAAAAAAAAAAAAAAAAAAAAAAAAAAAAAAAAAAAAAAAAAAAAAAAAAAAAAAAAAAAAAAAAAAAAAAAAAAAAAAAAAAAAAAAAAAAAAAAAAAAAAAAAAAAAAAAAAAAAAAAAAAAAAAAAAAAAAAAAAAAAAAAAAAAAAAAAAAAAAAAAAAAAAAAAAAAAAAAAAAAAAAAAAAAAAAAAAAAAAAAAAAAAAAAAAAAAAAAAAAAAAAAAAAAAAAAAAAAAAAAAAAAAAAAAAAAAAAAAAAAAAAAAAAAAAAAAAAAAAAAAAAAAAAAAAAAAAAAAAAAAAAAAAAAAAAAAAAAAAAAAAAAAAAAAAAAAAAAAAAAAAAAAAAAAAAAAAAAAAAAAAAAAAAAAAAAAAAAAAAAAAAAAAAAAAAAAAAAAAAAAAAAAAAAAAAAAAAAAAAAAAAAAAAAAAAAAAAAAAAAAAAAAAAAAAAAAAAAAAAAAAAAAAAAAAAAAAAAAAAAAAAAAAAAAAAAAAAAAAAAAAAAAAAAAAAAAAAAAAAAAAAAAAAAAAAAAAAAAAAAAAAAAAAAAAAAAAAAAAAAAAAAAAAAAAAAAAAAAAAAAAAAAAAAAAAAAAAAAAAAAAAAAAAAAAAAAAAAAAAAAAAAAAAAAAAAAAAAAAAAAAAAAAAAAAAAAAAAAAAAAAAAAAAAAAAAAAAAAAAAAAAAAAAAAAAAAAAAAAAAAAAAAAAAAAAAAAAAAAAAAAAAAAAAAAAAAAAAAAAAAAAAAAAAAAAAAAAAAAAAAAAAAAAAAAAAAAAAAAAAAAAAAAAAAAAAAAAAAAAAAAAAAAAAAAAAAAAAAAAAAAAAAAAAAAAAAAAAAAAAAAAAAAAAAAAAAAAAAAAAAAAAAAAAAAAAAAAAAAAAAAAAAAAAAAAAAAAAAAAAAAAAAAAAAAAAAAAAAAAAAAAAAAAAAAAAAAAAAAAAAAAAAAAAAAAAAAAAAAAAAAAAAAAAAAAAAAAAAAAAAAAAAAAAAAAAAAAAAAAAAAAAAAAAAAAAAAAAAAAAAAAAAAAAAAAAAAAAAAAAAAAAAAAAAAAAAAAAAAAAAAAAAAAAAAAAAAAAAAAAAAAAAAAAAAAAAAAAAAAAAAAAAAAAAAAAAAAAAAAAAAAAAAAAAAAAAAAAAAAAAAAAAAAAAAAAAAAAAAAAAAAAAAAAAAAAAAAAAAAAAAAAAAAAAAAAAAAAAAAAAAAAAAAAAAAAAAAAAAAAAAAAAAAAAAAAAAAAAAAAAAAAAAAAAAAAAAAAAAAAAAAAAAAAAAAAAAAAAAAAAAAAAAAAAAAAAAAAAAAAAAAAAAAAAAAAAAAAAAAAAAAAAAAAAAAAAAAAAAAAAAAAAAAAAAAAAAAAAAAAAAAAAAAAAAAAAAAAAAAAAAAAAAAAAAAAAAAAAAAAAAAAAAAAAAAAAAAAAAAAAAAAAAAAAAAAAAAAAAAAAAAAAAAAAAAAAAAAAAAAAAAAAAAAAAAAAAAAAAAAAAAAAAAAAAAAAAAAAAAAAAAAAAAAAAAAAAAAAAAAAAAAAAAAAAAAAAAAAAAAAAAAAAAAAAAAAAAAAAAAAAAAAAAAAAAAAAAAAAAAAAAAAAAAAAAAAAAAAAAAAAAAAAAAAAAAAAAAAAAAAAAAAAAAAAAAAAAAAAAAAAAAAAAAAAAAAAAAAAAAAAAAAAAAAAAAAAAAAAAAAAAAAAAAAAAAAAAAAAAAAAAAAAAAAAAAAAAAAAAAAAAAAAAAAAAAAAAAAAAAAAAAAAAAAAAAAAAAAAAAAAAAAAAAAAAAAAAAAAAAAAAAAAAAAAAAAAAAAAAAAAAAAAAAAAAAAAAAAAAAAAAAAAAAAAAAAAAAAAAAAAAAAAAAAAAAAAAAAAAAAAAAAAAAAAAAAAAAAAAAAAAAAAAAAAAAAAAAAAAAAAAAAAAAAAAAAAAAAAAAAAAAAAAAAAAAAAAAAAAAAAAAAAAAAAAAAAAAAAAAAAAAAAAAAAAAAAAAAAAAAAAAAAAAAAAAAAAAAAAAAAAAAAAAAAAAAAAAAAAAAAAAAAAAAAAAAAAAAAAAAAAAAAAAAAAAAAAAAAAAAAAAAAAAAAAAAAAAAAAAAAAAAAAAAAAAAAAAAAAAAAAAAAAAAAAAAAAAAAAAAAAAAAAAAAAAAAAAAAAAAAAAAAAAAAAAAAAAAAAAAAAAAAAAAAAAAAAAAAAAAAAAAAAAAAAAAAAAAAAAAAAAAAAAAAAAAAAAAAAAAAAAAAAAAAAAAAAAAAAAAAAAAAAAAAAAAAAAAAAAAAAAAAAAAAAAAAAAAAAAAAAAAAAAAAAAAAAAAAAAAAAAAAAAAAAAAAAAAAAAAAAAAAAAAAAAAAAAAAAAAAAAAAAAAAAAAAAAAAAAAAAAAAAAAAAAAAAAAAAAAAAAAAAAAAAAAAAAAAAAAAAAAAAAAAAAAAAAAAAAAAAAAAAAAAAAAAAAAAAAAAAAAAAAAAAAAAAAAAAAAAAAAAAAAAAAAAAAAAAAAAAAAAAAAAAAAAAAAAAAAAAAAAAAAAAAAAAAAAAAAAAAAAAAAAAAAAAAAAAAAAAAAAAAAAAAAAAAAAAAAAAAAAAAAAAAAAAAAAAAAAAAAAAAAAAAAAAAAAAAAAAAAAAAAAAAAAAAAAAAAAAAAAAAAAAAAAAAAAAAAAAAAAAAAAAAAAAAAAAAAAAAAAAAAAAAAAAAAAAAAAAAAAAAAAAAAAAAAAAAAAAAAAAAAAAAAAAAAAAAAAAAAAAAAAAAAAAAAAAAAAAAAAAAAAAAAAAAAAAAAAAAAAAAAAAAAAAAAAAAAAAAAAAAAAAAAAAAAAAAAAAAAAAAAAAAAAAAAAAAAAAAAAAAAAAAAAAAAAAAAAAAAAAAAAAAAAAAAAAAAAAAAAAAAAAAAAAAAAAAAAAAAAAAAAAAAAAAAAAAAAAAAAAAAAAAAAAAAAAAAAAAAAAAAAAAAAAAAAAAAAAAAAAAAAAAAAAAAAAAAAAAAAAAAAAAAAAAAAAAAAAAAAAAAAAAAAAAAAAAAAAAAAAAAAAAAAAAAAAAAAAAAAAAAAAAAAAAAAAAAAAAAAAAAAAAAAAAAAAAAAAAAAAAAAAAAAAAAAAAAAAAAAAAAAAAAAAAAAAAAAAAAAAAAAAAAAAAAAAAAAAAAAAAAAAAAAAAAAAAAAAAAAAAAAAAAAAAAAAAAAAAAAAAAAAAAAAAAAAAAAAAAAAAAAAAAAAAAAAAAAAAAAAAAAAAAAAAAAAAAAAAAAAAAAAAAAAAAAAAAAAAAAAAAAAAAAAAAAAAAAAAAAAAAAAAAAAAAAAAAAAAAAAAAAAAAAAAAAAAAAAAAAAAAAAAAAAAAAAAAAAAAAAAAAAAAAAAAAAAAAAAAAAAAAAAAAAAAAAAAAAAAAAAAAAAAAAAAAAAAAAAAAAAAAAAAAAAAAAAAAAAAAAAAAAAAAAAAAAAAAAAAAAAAAAAAAAAAAAAAAAAAAAAAAAAAAAAAAAAAAAAAAAAAAAAAAAAAAAAAAAAAAAAAAAAAAAAAAAAAAAAAAAAAAAAAAAAAAAAAAAAAAAAAAAAAAAAAAAAAAAAAAAAAAAAAAAAAAAAAAAAAAAAAAAAAAAAAAAAAAAAAAAAAAAAAAAAAAAAAAAAAAAAAAAAAAAAAAAAAAAAAAAAAAAAAAAAAAAAAAAAAAAAAAAAAAAAAAAAAAAAAAAAAAAAAAAAAAAAAAAAAAAAAAAAAAAAAAAAAAAAAAAAAAAAAAAAAAAAAAAAAAAAAAAAAAAAAAAAAAAAAAAAAAAAAAAAAAAAAAAAAAAAAAAAAAAAAAAAAAAAAAAAAAAAAAAAAAAAAAAAAAAAAAAAAAAAAAAAAAAAAAAAAAAAAAAAAAAAAAAAAAAAAAAAAAAAAAAAAAAAAAAAAAAAAAAAAAAAAAAAAAAAAAAAAAAAAAAAAAAAAAAAAAAAAAAAAAAAAAAAAAAAAAAAAAAAAAAAAAAAAAAAAAAAAAAAAAAAAAAAAAAAAAAAAAAAAAAAAAAAAAAAAAAAAAAAAAAAAAAAAAAAAAAAAAAAAAAAAAAAAAAAAAAAAAAAAAAAAAAAAAAAAAAAAAAAAAAAAAAAAAAAAAAAAAAAAAAAAAAAAAAAAAAAAAAAAAAAAAAAAAAAAAAAAAAAAAAAAAAAAAAAAAAAAAAAAAAAAAAAAAAAAAAAAAAAAAAAAAAAAAAAAAAAAAAAAAAAAAAAAAAAAAAAAAAAAAAAAAAAAAAAAAAAAAAAAAAAAAAAAAAAAAAAAAAAAAAAAAAAAAAAAAAAAAAAAAAAAAAAAAAAAAAAAAAAAAAAAAAAAAAAAAAAAAAAAAAAAAAAAAAAAAAAAAAAAAAAAAAAAAAAAAAAAAAAAAAAAAAAAAAAAAAAAAAAAAAAAAAAAAAAAAAAAAAAAAAAAAAAAAAAAAAAAAAAAAAAAAAAAAAAAAAAAAAAAAAAAAAAAAAAAAAAAAAAAAAAAAAAAAAAAAAAAAAAAAAAAAAAAAAAAAAAAAAAAAAAAAAAAAAAAAAAAAAAAAAAAAAAAAAAAAAAAAAAAAAAAAAAAAAAAAAAAAAAAAAAAAAAAAAAAAAAAAAAAAAAAAAAAAAAAAAAAAAAAAAAAAAAAAAAAAAAAAAAAAAAAAAAAAAAAAAAAAAAAAAAAAAAAAAAAAAAAAAAAAAAAAAAAAAAAAAAAAAAAAAAAAAAAAAAAAAAAAAAAAAAAAAAAAAAAAAAAAAAAAAAAAAAAAAAAAAAAAAAAAAAAAAAAAAAAAAAAAAAAAAAAAAAAAAAAAAAAAAAAAAAAAAAAAAAAAAAAAAAAAAAAAAAAAAAAAAAAAAAAAAAAAAAAAAAAAAAAAAAAAAAAAAAAAAAAAAAAAAAAAAAAAAAAAAAAAAAAAAAAAAAAAAAAAAAAAAAAAAAAAAAAAAAAAAAAAAAAAAAAAAAAAAAAAAAAAAAAAAAAAAAAAAAAAAAAAAAAAAAAAAAAAAAAAAAAAAAAAAAAAAAAAAAAAAAAAAAAAAAAAAAAAAAAAAAAAAAAAAAAAAAAAAAAAAAAAAAAAAAAAAAAAAAAAAAAAAAAAAAAAAAAAAAAAAAAAAAAAAAAAAAAAAAAAAAAAAAAAAAAAAAAAAAAAAAAAAAAAAAAAAAAAAAAAAAAAAAAAAAAAAAAAAAAAAAAAAAAAAAAAAAAAAAAAAAAAAAAAAAAAAAAAAAAAAAAAAAAAAAAAAAAAAAAAAAAAAAAAAAAAAAAAAAAAAAAAAAAAAAAAAAAAAAAAAAAAAAAAAAAAAAAAAAAAAAAAAAAAAAAAAAAAAAAAAAAAAAAAAAAAAAAAAAAAAAAAAAAAAAAAAAAAAAAAAAAAAAAAAAAAAAAAAAAAAAAAAAAAAAAAAAAAAAAAAAAAAAAAAAAAAAAAAAAAAAAAAAAAAAAAAAAAAAAAAAAAAAAAAAAAAAAAAAAAAAAAAAAAAAAAAAAAAAAAAAAAAAAAAAAAAAAAAAAAAAAAAAAAAAAAAAAAAAAAAAAAAAAAAAAAAAAAAAAAAAAAAAAAAAAAAAAAAAAAAAAAAAAAAAAAAAAAAAAAAAAAAAAAAAAAAAAAAAAAAAAAAAAAAAAAAAAAAAAAAAAAAAAAAAAAAAAAAAAAAAAAAAAAAAAAAAAAAAAAAAAAAAAAAAAAAAAAAAAAAAAAAAAAAAAAAAAAAAAAAAAAAAAAAAAAAAAAAAAAAAAAAAAAAAAAAAAAAAAAAAAAAAAAAAAAAAAAAAAAAAAAAAAAAAAAAAAAAAAAAAAAAAAAAAAAAAAAAAAAAAAAAAAAAAAAAAAAAAAAAAAAAAAAAAAAAAAAAAAAAAAAAAAAAAAAAAAAAAAAAAAAAAAAAAAAAAAAAAAAAAAAAAAAAAAAAAAAAAAAAAAAAAAAAAAAAAAAAAAAAAAAAAAAAAAAAAAAAAAAAAAAAAAAAAAAAAAAAAAAAAAAAAAAAAAAAAAAAAAAAAAAAAAAAAAAAAAAAAAAAAAAAAAAAAAAAAAAAAAAAAAAAAAAAAAAAAAAAAAAAAAAAAAAAAAAAAAAAAAAAAAAAAAAAAAAAAAAAAAAAAAAAAAAAAAAAAAAAAAAAAAAAAAAAAAAAAAAAAAAAAAAAAAAAAAAAAAAAAAAAAAAAAAAAAAAAAAAAAAAAAAAAAAAAAAAAAAAAAAAAAAAAAAAAAAAAAAAAAAAAAAAAAAAAAAAAAAAAAAAAAAAAAAAAAAAAAAAAAAAAAAAAAAAAAAAAAAAAAAAAAAAAAAAAAAAAAAAAAAAAAAAAAAAAAAAAAAAAAAAAAAAAAAAAAAAAAAAAAAAAAAAAAAAAAAAAAAAAAAAAAAAAAAAAAAAAAAAAAAAAAAAAAAAAAAAAAAAAAAAAAAAAAAAAAAAAAAAAAAAAAAAAAAAAAAAAAAAAAAAAAAAAAAAAAAAAAAAAAAAAAAAAAAAAAAAAAAAAAAAAAAAAAAAAAAAAAAAAAAAAAAAAAAAAAAAAAAAAAAAAAAAAAAAAAAAAAAAAAAAAAAAAAAAAAAAAAAAAAAAAAAAAAAAAAAAAAAAAAAAAAAAAAAAAAAAAAAAAAAAAAAAAAAAAAAAAAAAAAAAAAAAAAAAAAAAAAAAAAAAAAAAAAAAAAAAAAAAAAAAAAAAAAAAAAAAAAAAAAAAAAAAAAAAAAAAAAAAAAAAAAAAAAAAAAAAAAAAAAAAAAAAAAAAAAAAAAAAAAAAAAAAAAAAAAAAAAAAAAAAAAAAAAAAAAAAAAAAAAAAAAAAAAAAAAAAAAAAAAAAAAAAAAAAAAAAAAAAAAAAAAAAAAAAAAAAAAAAAAAAAAAAAAAAAAAAAAAAAAAAAAAAAAAAAAAAAAAAAAAAAAAAAAAAAAAAAAAAAAAAAAAAAAAAAAAAAAAAAAAAAAAAAAAAAAAAAAAAAAAAAAAAAAAAAAAAAAAAAAAAAAAAAAAAAAAAAAAAAAAAAAAAAAAAAAAAAAAAAAAAAAAAAAAAAAAAAAAAAAAAAAAAAAAAAAAAAAAAAAAAAAAAAAAAAAAAAAAAAAAAAAAAAAAAAAAAAAAAAAAAAAAAAAAAAAAAAAAAAAAAAAAAAAAAAAAAAAAAAAAAAAAAAAAAAAAAAAAAAAAAAAAAAAAAAAAAAAAAAAAAAAAAAAAAAAAAAAAAAAAAAAAAAAAAAAAAAAAAAAAAAAAAAAAAAAAAAAAAAAAAAAAAAAAAAAAAAAAAAAAAAAAAAAAAAAAAAAAAAAAAAAAAAAAAAAAAAAAAAAAAAAAAAAAAAAAAAAAAAAAAAAAAAAAAAAAAAAAAAAAAAAAAAAAAAAAAAAAAAAAAAAAAAAAAAAAAAAAAAAAAAAAAAAAAAAAAAAAAAAAAAAAAAAAAAAAAAAAAAAAAAAAAAAAAAAAAAAAAAAAAAAAAAAAAAAAAAAAAAAAAAAAAAAAAAAAAAAAAAAAAAAAAAAAAAAAAAAAAAAAAAAAAAAAAAAAAAAAAAAAAAAAAAAAAAAAAAAAAAAAAAAAAAAAAAAAAAAAAAAAAAAAAAAAAAAAAAAAAAAAAAAAAAAAAAAAAAAAAAAAAAAAAAAAAAAAAAAAAAAAAAAAAAAAAAAAAAAAAAAAAAAAAAAAAAAAAAAAAAAAAAAAAAAAAAAAAAAAAAAAAAAAAAAAAAAAAAAAAAAAAAAAAAAAAAAAAAAAAAAAAAAAAAAAAAAAAAAAAAAAAAAAAAAAAAAAAAAAAAAAAAAAAAAAAAAAAAAAAAAAAAAAAAAAAAAAAAAAAAAAAAAAAAAAAAAAAAAAAAAAAAAAAAAAAAAAAAAAAAAAAAAAAAAAAAAAAAAAAAAAAAAAAAAAAAAAAAAAAAAAAAAAAAAAAAAAAAAAAAAAAAAAAAAAAAAAAAAAAAAAAAAAAAAAAAAAAAAAAAAAAAAAAAAAAAAAAAAAAAAAAAAAAAAAAAAAAAAAAAAAAAAAAAAAAAAAAAAAAAAAAAAAAAAAAAAAAAAAAAAAAAAAAAAAAAAAAAAAAAAAAAAAAAAAAAAAAAAAAAAAAAAAAAAAAAAAAAAAAAAAAAAAAAAAAAAAAAAAAAAAAAAAAAAAAAAAAAAAAAAAAAAAAAAAAAAAAAAAAAAAAAAAAAAAAAAAAAAAAAAAAAAAAAAAAAAAAAAAAAAAAAAAAAAAAAAAAAAAAAAAAAAAAAAAAAAAAAAAAAAAAAAAAAAAAAAAAAAAAAAAAAAAAAAAAAAAAAAAAAAAAAAAAAAAAAAAAAAAAAAAAAAAAAAAAAAAAAAAAAAAAAAAAAAAAAAAAAAAAAAAAAAAAAAAAAAAAAAAAAAAAAAAAAAAAAAAAAAAAAAAAAAAAAAAAAAAAAAAAAAAAAAAAAAAAAAAAAAAAAAAAAAAAAAAAAAAAAAAAAAAAAAAAAAAAAAAAAAAAAAAAAAAAAAAAAAAAAAAAAAAAAAAAAAAAAAAAAAAAAAAAAAAAAAAAAAAAAAAAAAAAAAAAAAAAAAAAAAAAAAAAAAAAAAAAAAAAAAAAAAAAAAAAAAAAAAAAAAAAAAAAAAAAAAAAAAAAAAAAAAAAAAAAAAAAAAAAAAAAAAAAAAAAAAAAAAAAAAAAAAAAAAAAAAAAAAAAAAAAAAAAAAAAAAAAAAAAAAAAAAAAAAAAAAAAAAAAAAAAAAAAAAAAAAAAAAAAAAAAAAAAAAAAAAAAAAAAAAAAAAAAAAAAAAAAAAAAAAAAAAAAAAAAAAAAAAAAAAAAAAAAAAAAAAAAAAAAAAAAAAAAAAAAAAAAAAAAAAAAAAAAAAAAAAAAAAAAAAAAAAAAAAAAAAAAAAAAAAAAAAAAAAAAAAAAAAAAAAAAAAAAAAAAAAAAAAAAAAAAAAAAAAAAAAAAAAAAAAAAAAAAAAAAAAAAAAAAAAAAAAAAAAAAAAAAAAAAAAAAAAAAAAAAAAAAAAAAAAAAAAAAAAAAAAAAAAAAAAAAAAAAAAAAAAAAAAAAAAAAAAAAAAAAAAAAAAAAAAAAAAAAAAAAAAAAAAAAAAAAAAAAAAAAAAAAAAAAAAAAAAAAAAAAAAAAAAAAAAAAAAAAAAAAAAAAAAAAAAAAAAAAAAAAAAAAAAAAAAAAAAAAAAAAAAAAAAAAAAAAAAAAAAAAAAAAAAAAAAAAAAAAAAAAAAAAAAAAAAAAAAAAAAAAAAAAAAAAAAAAAAAAAAAAAAAAAAAAAAAAAAAAAAAAAAAAAAAAAAAAAAAAAAAAAAAAAAAAAAAAAAAAAAAAAAAAAAAAAAAAAAAAAAAAAAAAAAAAAAAAAAAAAAAAAAAAAAAAAAAAAAAAAAAAAAAAAAAAAAAAAAAAAAAAAAAAAAAAAAAAAAAAAAAAAAAAAAAAAAAAAAAAAAAAAAAAAAAAAAAAAAAAAAAAAAAAAAAAAAAAAAAAAAAAAAAAAAAAAAAAAAAAAAAAAAAAAAAAAAAAAAAAAAAAAAAAAAAAAAAAAAAAAAAAAAAAAAAAAAAAAAAAAAAAAAAAAAAAAAAAAAAAAAAAAAAAAAAAAAAAAAAAAAAAAAAAAAAAAAAAAAAAAAAAAAAAAAAAAAAAAAAAAAAAAAAAAAAAAAAAAAAAAAAAAAAAAAAAAAAAAAAAAAAAAAAAAAAAAAAAAAAAAAAAAAAAAAAAAAAAAAAAAAAAAAAAAAAAAAAAAAAAAAAAAAAAAAAAAAAAAAAAAAAAAAAAAAAAAAAAAAAAAAAAAAAAAAAAAAAAAAAAAAAAAAAAAAAAAAAAAAAAAAAAAAAAAAAAAAAAAAAAAAAAAAAAAAAAAAAAAAAAAAAAAAAAAAAAAAAAAAAAAAAAAAAAAAAAAAAAAAAAAAAAAAAAAAAAAAAAAAAAAAAAAAAAAAAAAAAAAAAAAAAAAAAAAAAAAAAAAAAAAAAAAAAAAAAAAAAAAAAAAAAAAAAAAAAAAAAAAAAAAAAAAAAAAAAAAAAAAAAAAAAAAAAAAAAAAAAAAAAAAAAAAAAAAAAAAAAAAAAAAAAAAAAAAAAAAAAAAAAAAAAAAAAAAAAAAAAAAAAAAAAAAAAAAAAAAAAAAAAAAAAAAAAAAAAAAAAAAAAAAAAAAAAAAAAAAAAAAAAAAAAAAAAAAAAAAAAAAAAAAAAAAAAAAAAAAAAAAAAAAAAAAAAAAAAAAAAAAAAAAAAAAAAAAAAAAAAAAAAAAAAAAAAAAAAAAAAAAAAAAAAAAAAAAAAAAAAAAAAAAAAAAAAAAAAAAAAAAAAAAAAAAAAAAAAAAAAAAAAAAAAAAAAAAAAAAAAAAAAAAAAAAAAAAAAAAAAAAAAAAAAAAAAAAAAAAAAAAAAAAAAAAAAAAAAAAAAAAAAAAAAAAAAAAAAAAAAAAAAAAAAAAAAAAAAAAAAAAAAAAAAAAAAAAAAAAAAAAAAAAAAAAAAAAAAAAAAAAAAAAAAAAAAAAAAAAAAAAAAAAAAAAAAAAAAAAAAAAAAAAAAAAAAAAAAAAAAAAAAAAAAAAAAAAAAAAAAAAAAAAAAAAAAAAAAAAAAAAAAAAAAAAAAAAAAAAAAAAAAAAAAAAAAAAAAAAAAAAAAAAAAAAAAAAAAAAAAAAAAAAAAAAAAAAAAAAAAAAAAAAAAAAAAAAAAAAAAAAAAAAAAAAAAAAAAAAAAAAAAAAAAAAAAAAAAAAAAAAAAAAAAAAAAAAAAAAAAAAAAAAAAAAAAAAAAAAAAAAAAAAAAAAAAAAAAAAAAAAAAAAAAAAAAAAAAAAAAAAAAAAAAAAAAAAAAAAAAAAAAAAAAAAAAAAAAAAAAAAAAAAAAAAAAAAAAAAAAAAAAAAAAAAAAAAAAAAAAAAAAAAAAAAAAAAAAAAAAAAAAAAAAAAAAAAAAAAAAAAAAAAAAAAAAAAAAAAAAAAAAAAAAAAAAAAAAAAAAAAAAAAAAAAAAAAAAAAAAAAAAAAAAAAAAAAAAAAAAAAAAAAAAAAAAAAAAAAAAAAAAAAAAAAAAAAAAAAAAAAAAAAAAAAAAAAAAAAAAAAAAAAAAAAAAAAAAAAAAAAAAAAAAAAAAAAAAAAAAAAAAAAAAAAAAAAAAAAAAAAAAAAAAAAAAAAAAAAAAAAAAAAAAAAAAAAAAAAAAAAAAAAAAAAAAAAAAAAAAAAAAAAAAAAAAAAAAAAAAAAAAAAAAAAAAAAAAAAAAAAAAAAAAAAAAAAAAAAAAAAAAAAAAAAAAAAAAAAAAAAAAAAAAAAAAAAAAAAAAAAAAAAAAAAAAAAAAAAAAAAAAAAAAAAAAAAAAAAAAAAAAAAAAAAAAAAAAAAAAAAAAAAAAAAAAAAAAAAAAAAAAAAAAAAAAAAAAAAAAAAAAAAAAAAAAAAAAAAAAAAAAAAAAAAAAAAAAAAAAAAAAAAAAAAAAAAAAAAAAAAAAAAAAAAAAAAAAAAAAAAAAAAAAAAAAAAAAAAAAAAAAAAAAAAAAAAAAAAAAAAAAAAAAAAAAAAAAAAAAAAAAAAAAAAAAAAAAAAAAAAAAAAAAAAAAAAAAAAAAAAAAAAAAAAAAAAAAAAAAAAAAAAAAAAAAAAAAAAAAAAAAAAAAAAAAAAAAAAAAAAAAAAAAAAAAAAAAAAAAAAAAAAAAAAAAAAAAAAAAAAAAAAAAAAAAAAAAAAAAAAAAAAAAAAAAAAAAAAAAAAAAAAAAAAAAAAAAAAAAAAAAAAAAAAAAAAAAAAAAAAAAAAAAAAAAAAAAAAAAAAAAAAAAAAAAAAAAAAAAAAAAAAAAAAAAAAAAAAAAAAAAAAAAAAAAAAAAAAAAAAAAAAAAAAAAAAAAAAAAAAAAAAAAAAAAAAAAAAAAAAAAAAAAAAAAAAAAAAAAAAAAAAAAAAAAAAAAAAAAAAAAAAAAAAAAAAAAAAAAAAAAAAAAAAAAAAAAAAAAAAAAAAAAAAAAAAAAAAAAAAAAAAAAAAAAAAAAAAAAAAAAAAAAAAAAAAAAAAAAAAAAAAAAAAAAAAAAAAAAAAAAAAAAAAAAAAAAAAAAAAAAAAAAAAAAAAAAAAAAAAAAAAAAAAAAAAAAAAAAAAAAAAAAAAAAAAAAAAAAAAAAAAAAAAAAAAAAAAAAAAAAAAAAAAAAAAAAAAAAAAAAAAAAAAAAAAAAAAAAAAAAAAAAAAAAAAAAAAAAAAAAAAAAAAAAAAAAAAAAAAAAAAAAAAAAAAAAAAAAAAAAAAAAAAAAAAAAAAAAAAAAAAAAAAAAAAAAAAAAAAAAAAAAAAAAAAAAAAAAAAAAAAAAAAAAAAAAAAAAAAAAAAAAAAAAAAAAAAAAAAAAAAAAAAAAAAAAAAAAAAAAAAAAAAAAAAAAAAAAAAAAAAAAAAAAAAAAAAAAAAAAAAAAAAAAAAAAAAAAAAAAAAAAAAAAAAAAAAAAAAAAAAAAAAAAAAAAAAAAAAAAAAAAAAAAAAAAAAAAAAAAAAAAAAAAAAAAAAAAAAAAAAAAAAAAAAAAAAAAAAAAAAAAAAAAAAAAAAAAAAAAAAAAAAAAAAAAAAAAAAAAAAAAAAAAAAAAAAAAAAAAAAAAAAAAAAAAAAAAAAAAAAAAAAAAAAAAAAAAAAAAAAAAAAAAAAAAAAAAAAAAAAAAAAAAAAAAAAAAAAAAAAAAAAAAAAAAAAAAAAAAAAAAAAAAAAAAAAAAAAAAAAAAAAAAAAAAAAAAAAAAAAAAAAAAAAAAAAAAAAAAAAAAAAAAAAAAAAAAAAAAAAAAAAAAAAAAAAAAAAAAAAAAAAAAAAAAAAAAAAAAAAAAAAAAAAAAAAAAAAAAAAAAAAAAAAAAAAAAAAAAAAAAAAAAAAAAAAAAAAAAAAAAAAAAAAAAAAAAAAAAAAAAAAAAAAAAAAAAAAAAAAAAAAAAAAAAAAAAAAAAAAAAAAAAAAAAAAAAAAAAAAAAAAAAAAAAAAAAAAAAAAAAAAAAAAAAAAAAAAAAAAAAAAAAAAAAAAAAAAAAAAAAAAAAAAAAAAAAAAAAAAAAAAAAAAAAAAAAAAAAAAAAAAAAAAAAAAAAAAAAAAAAAAAAAAAAAAAAAAAAAAAAAAAAAAAAAAAAAAAAAAAAAAAAAAAAAAAAAAAAAAAAAAAAAAAAAAAAAAAAAAAAAAAAAAAAAAAAAAAAAAAAAAAAAAAAAAAAAAAAAAAAAAAAAAAAAAAAAAAAAAAAAAAAAAAAAAAAAAAAAAAAAAAAAAAAAAAAAAAAAAAAAAAAAAAAAAAAAAAAAAAAAAAAAAAAAAAAAAAAAAAAAAAAAAAAAAAAAAAAAAAAAAAAAAAAAAAAAAAAAAAAAAAAAAAAAAAAAAAAAAAAAAAAAAAAAAAAAAAAAAAAAAAAAAAAAAAAAAAAAAAAAAAAAAAAAAAAAAAAAAAAAAAAAAAAAAAAAAAAAAAAAAAAAAAAAAAAAAAAAAAAAAAAAAAAAAAAAAAAAAAAAAAAAAAAAAAAAAAAAAAAAAAAAAAAAAAAAAAAAAAAAAAAAAAAAAAAAAAAAAAAAAAAAAAAAAAAAAAAAAAAAAAAAAAAAAAAAAAAAAAAAAAAAAAAAAAAAAAAAAAAAAAAAAAAAAAAAAAAAAAAAAAAAAAAAAAAAAAAAAAAAAAAAAAAAAAAAAAAAAAAAAAAAAAAAAAAAAAAAAAAAAAAAAAAAAAAAAAAAAAAAAAAAAAAAAAAAAAAAAAAAAAAAAAAAAAAAAAAAAAAAAAAAAAAAAAAAAAAAAAAAAAAAAAAAAAAAAAAAAAAAAAAAAAAAAAAAAAAAAAAAAAAAAAAAAAAAAAAAAAAAAAAAAAAAAAAAAAAAAAAAAAAAAAAAAAAAAAAAAAAAAAAAAAAAAAAAAAAAAAAAAAAAAAAAAAAAAAAAAAAAAAAAAAAAAAAAAAAAAAAAAAAAAAAAAAAAAAAAAAAAAAAAAAAAAAAAAAAAAAAAAAAAAAAAAAAAAAAAAAAAAAAAAAAAAAAAAAAAAAAAAAAAAAAAAAAAAAAAAAAAAAAAAAAAAAAAAAAAAAAAAAAAAAAAAAAAAAAAAAAAAAAAAAAAAAAAAAAAAAAAAAAAAAAAAAAAAAAAAAAAAAAAAAAAAAAAAAAAAAAAAAAAAAAAAAAAAAAAAAAAAAAAAAAAAAAAAAAAAAAAAAAAAAAAAAAAAAAAAAAAAAAAAAAAAAAAAAAAAAAAAAAAAAAAAAAAAAAAAAAAAAAAAAAAAAAAAAAAAAAAAAAAAAAAAAAAAAAAAAAAAAAAAAAAAAAAAAAAAAAAAAAAAAAAAAAAAAAAAAAAAAAAAAAAAAAAAAAAAAAAAAAAAAAAAAAAAAAAAAAAAAAAAAAAAAAAAAAAAAAAAAAAAAAAAAAAAAAAAAAAAAAAAAAAAAAAAAAAAAAAAAAAAAAAAAAAAAAAAAAAAAAAAAAAAAAAAAAAAAAAAAAAAAAAAAAAAAAAAAAAAAAAAAAAAAAAAAAAAAAAAAAAAAAAAAAAAAAAAAAAAAAAAAAAAAAAAAAAAAAAAAAAAAAAAAAAAAAAAAAAAAAAAAAAAAAAAAAAAAAAAAAAAAAAAAAAAAAAAAAAAAAAAAAAAAAAAAAAAAAAAAAAAAAAAAAAAAAAAAAAAAAAAAAAAAAAAAAAAAAAAAAAAAAAAAAAAAAAAAAAAAAAAAAAAAAAAAAAAAAAAAAAAAAAAAAAAAAAAAAAAAAAAAAAAAAAAAAAAAAAAAAAAAAAAAAAAAAAAAAAAAAAAAAAAAAAAAAAAAAAAAAAAAAAAAAAAAAAAAAAAAAAAAAAAAAAAAAAAAAAAAAAAAAAAAAAAAAAAAAAAAAAAAAAAAAAAAAAAAAAAAAAAAAAAAAAAAAAAAAAAAAAAAAAAAAAAAAAAAAAAAAAAAAAAAAAAAAAAAAAAAAAAAAAAAAAAAAAAAAAAAAAAAAAAAAAAAAAAAAAAAAAAAAAAAAAAAAAAAAAAAAAAAAAAAAAAAAAAAAAAAAAAAAAAAAAAAAAAAAAAAAAAAAAAAAAAAAAAAAAAAAAAAAAAAAAAAAAAAAAAAAAAAAAAAAAAAAAAAAAAAAAAAAAAAAAAAAAAAAAAAAAAAAAAAAAAAAAAAAAAAAAAAAAAAAAAAAAAAAAAAAAAAAAAAAAAAAAAAAAAAAAAAAAAAAAAAAAAAAAAAAAAAAAAAAAAAAAAAAAAAAAAAAAAAAAAAAAAAAAAAAAAAAAAAAAAAAAAAAAAAAAAAAAAAAAAAAAAAAAAAAAAAAAAAAAAAAAAAAAAAAAAAAAAAAAAAAAAAAAAAAAAAAAAAAAAAAAAAAAAAAAAAAAAAAAAAAAAAAAAAAAAAAAAAAAAAAAAAAAAAAAAAAAAAAAAAAAAAAAAAAAAAAAAAAAAAAAAAAAAAAAAAAAAAAAAAAAAAAAAAAAAAAAAAAAAAAAAAAAAAAAAAAAAAAAAAAAAAAAAAAAAAAAAAAAAAAAAAAAAAAAAAAAAAAAAAAAAAAAAAAAAAAAAAAAAAAAAAAAAAAAAAAAAAAAAAAAAAAAAAAAAAAAAAAAAAAAAAAAAAAAAAAAAAAAAAAAAAAAAAAAAAAAAAAAAAAAAAAAAAAAAAAAAAAAAAAAAAAAAAAAAAAAAAAAAAAAAAAAAAAAAAAAAAAAAAAAAAAAAAAAAAAAAAAAAAAAAAAAAAAAAAAAAAAAAAAAAAAAAAAAAAAAAAAAAAAAAAAAAAAAAAAAAAAAAAAAAAAAAAAAAAAAAAAAAAAAAAAAAAAAAAAAAAAAAAAAAAAAAAAAAAAAAAAAAAAAAAAAAAAAAAAAAAAAAAAAAAAAAAAAAAAAAAAAAAAAAAAAAAAAAAAAAAAAAAAAAAAAAAAAAAAAAAAAAAAAAAAAAAAAAAAAAAAAAAAAAAAAAAAAAAAAAAAAAAAAAAAAAAAAAAAAAAAAAAAAAAAAAAAAAAAAAAAAAAAAAAAAAAAAAAAAAAAAAAAAAAAAAAAAAAAAAAAAAAAAAAAAAAAAAAAAAAAAAAAAAAAAAAAAAAAAAAAAAAAAAAAAAAAAAAAAAAAAAAAAAAAAAAAAAAAAAAAAAAAAAAAAAAAAAAAAAAAAAAAAAAAAAAAAAAAAAAAAAAAAAAAAAAAAAAAAAAAAAAAAAAAAAAAAAAAAAAAAAAAAAAAAAAAAAAAAAAAAAAAAAAAAAAAAAAAAAAAAAAAAAAAAAAAAAAAAAAAAAAAAAAAAAAAAAAAAAAAAAAAAAAAAAAAAAAAAAAAAAAAAAAAAAAAAAAAAAAAAAAAAAAAAAAAAAAAAAAAAAAAAAAAAAAAAAAAAAAAAAAAAAAAAAAAAAAAAAAAAAAAAAAAAAAAAAAAAAAAAAAAAAAAAAAAAAAAAAAAAAAAAAAAAAAAAAAAAAAAAAAAAAAAAAAAAAAAAAAAAAAAAAAAAAAAAAAAAAAAAAAAAAAAAAAAAAAAAAAAAAAAAAAAAAAAAAAAAAAAAAAAAAAAAAAAAAAAAAAAAAAAAAAAAAAAAAAAAAAAAAAAAAAAAAAAAAAAAAAAAAAAAAAAAAAAAAAAAAAAAAAAAAAAAAAAAAAAAAAAAAAAAAAAAAAAAAAAAAAAAAAAAAAAAAAAAAAAAAAAAAAAAAAAAAAAAAAAAAAAAAAAAAAAAAAAAAAAAAAAAAAAAAAAAAAAAAAAAAAAAAAAAAAAAAAAAAAAAAAAAAAAAAAAAAAAAAAAAAAAAAAAAAAAAAAAAAAAAAAAAAAAAAAAAAAAAAAAAAAAAAAAAAAAAAAAAAAAAAAAAAAAAAAAAAAAAAAAAAAAAAAAAAAAAAAAAAAAAAAAAAAAAAAAAAAAAAAAAAAAAAAAAAAAAAAAAAAAAAAAAAAAAAAAAAAAAAAAAAAAAAAAAAAAAAAAAAAAAAAAAAAAAAAAAAAAAAAAAAAAAAAAAAAAAAAAAAAAAAAAAAAAAAAAAAAAAAAAAAAAAAAAAAAAAAAAAAAAAAAAAAAAAAAAAAAAAAAAAAAAAAAAAAAAAAAAAAAAAAAAAAAAAAAAAAAAAAAAAAAAAAAAAAAAAAAAAAAAAAAAAAAAAAAAAAAAAAAAAAAAAAAAAAAAAAAAAAAAAAAAAAAAAAAAAAAAAAAAAAAAAAAAAAAAAAAAAAAAAAAAAAAAAAAAAAAAAAAAAAAAAAAAAAAAAAAAAAAAAAAAAAAAAAAAAAAAAAAAAAAAAAAAAAAAAAAAAAAAAAAAAAAAAAAAAAAAAAAAAAAAAAAAAAAAAAAAAAAAAAAAAAAAAAAAAAAAAAAAAAAAAAAAAAAAAAAAAAAAAAAAAAAAAAAAAAAAAAAAAAAAAAAAAAAAAAAAAAAAAAAAAAAAAAAAAAAAAAAAAAAAAAAAAAAAAAAAAAAAAAAAAAAAAAAAAAAAAAAAAAAAAAAAAAAAAAAAAAAAAAAAAAAAAAAAAAAAAAAAAAAAAAAAAAAAAAAAAAAAAAAAAAAAAAAAAAAAAAAAAAAAAAAAAAAAAAAAAAAAAAAAAAAAAAAAAAAAAAAAAAAAAAAAAAAAAAAAAAAAAAAAAAAAAAAAAAAAAAAAAAAAAAAAAAAAAAAAAAAAAAAAAAAAAAAAAAAAAAAAAAAAAAAAAAAAAAAAAAAAAAAAAAAAAAAAAAAAAAAAAAAAAAAAAAAAAAAAAAAAAAAAAAAAAAAAAAAAAAAAAAAAAAAAAAAAAAAAAAAAAAAAAAAAAAAAAAAAAAAAAAAAAAAAAAAAAAAAAAAAAAAAAAAAAAAAAAAAAAAAAAAAAAAAAAAAAAAAAAAAAAAAAAAAAAAAAAAAAAAAAAAAAAAAAAAAAAAAAAAAAAAAAAAAAAAAAAAAAAAAAAAAAAAAAAAAAAAAAAAAAAAAAAAAAAAAAAAAAAAAAAAAAAAAAAAAAAAAAAAAAAAAAAAAAAAAAAAAAAAAAAAAAAAAAAAAAAAAAAAAAAAAAAAAAAAAAAAAAAAAAAAAAAAAAAAAAAAAAAAAAAAAAAAAAAAAAAAAAAAAAAAAAAAAAAAAAAAAAAAAAAAAAAAAAAAAAAAAAAAAAAAAAAAAAAAAAAAAAAAAAAAAAAAAAAAAAAAAAAAAAAAAAAAAAAAAAAAAAAAAAAAAAAAAAAAAAAAAAAAAAAAAAAAAAAAAAAAAAAAAAAAAAAAAAAAAAAAAAAAAAAAAAAAAAAAAAAAAAAAAAAAAAAAAAAAAAAAAAAAAAAAAAAAAAAAAAAAAAAAAAAAAAAAAAAAAAAAAAAAAAAAAAAAAAAAAAAAAAAAAAAAAAAAAAAAAAAAAAAAAAAAAAAAAAAAAAAAAAAAAAAAAAAAAAAAAAAAAAAAAAAAAAAAAAAAAAAAAAAAAAAAAAAAAAAAAAAAAAAAAAAAAAAAAAAAAAAAAAAAAAAAAAAAAAAAAAAAAAAAAAAAAAAAAAAAAAAAAAAAAAAAAAAAAAAAAAAAAAAAAAAAAAAAAAAAAAAAAAAAAAAAAAAAAAAAAAAAAAAAAAAAAAAAAAAAAAAAAAAAAAAAAAAAAAAAAAAAAAAAAAAAAAAAAAAAAAAAAAAAAAAAAAAAAAAAAAAAAAAAAAAAAAAAAAAAAAAAAAAAAAAAAAAAAAAAAAAAAAAAAAAAAAAAAAAAAAAAAAAAAAAAAAAAAAAAAAAAAAAAAAAAAAAAAAAAAAAAAAAAAAAAAAAAAAAAAAAAAAAAAAAAAAAAAAAAAAAAAAAAAAAAAAAAAAAAAAAAAAAAAAAAAAAAAAAAAAAAAAAAAAAAAAAAAAAAAAAAAAAAAAAAAAAAAAAAAAAAAAAAAAAAAAAAAAAAAAAAAAAAAAAAAAAAAAAAAAAAAAAAAAAAAAAAAAAAAAAAAAAAAAAAAAAAAAAAAAAAAAAAAAAAAAAAAAAAAAAAAAAAAAAAAAAAAAAAAAAAAAAAAAAAAAAAAAAAAAAAAAAAAAAAAAAAAAAAAAAAAAAAAAAAAAAAAAAAAAAAAAAAAAAAAAAAAAAAAAAAAAAAAAAAAAAAAAAAAAAAAAAAAAAAAAAAAAAAAAAAAAAAAAAAAAAAAAAAAAAAAAAAAAAAAAAAAAAAAAAAAAAAAAAAAAAAAAAAAAAAAAAAAAAAAAAAAAAAAAAAAAAAAAAAAAAAAAAAAAAAAAAAAAAAAAAAAAAAAAAAAAAAAAAAAAAAAAAAAAAAAAAAAAAAAAAAAAAAAAAAAAAAAAAAAAAAAAAAAAAAAAAAAAAAAAAAAAAAAAAAAAAAAAAAAAAAAAAAAAAAAAAAAAAAAAAAAAAAAAAAAAAAAAAAAAAAAAAAAAAAAAAAAAAAAAAAAAAAAAAAAAAAAAAAAAAAAAAAAAAAAAAAAAAAAAAAAAAAAAAAAAAAAAAAAAAAAAAAAAAAAAAAAAAAAAAAAAAAAAAAAAAAAAAAAAAAAAAAAAAAAAAAAAAAAAAAAAAAAAAAAAAAAAAAAAAAAAAAAAAAAAAAAAAAAAAAAAAAAAAAAAAAAAAAAAAAAAAAAAAAAAAAAAAAAAAAAAAAAAAAAAAAAAAAAAAAAAAAAAAAAAAAAAAAAAAAAAAAAAAAAAAAAAAAAAAAAAAAAAAAAAAAAAAAAAAAAAAAAAAAAAAAAAAAAAAAAAAAAAAAAAAAAAAAAAAAAAAAAAAAAAAAAAAAAAAAAAAAAAAAAAAAAAAAAAAAAAAAAAAAAAAAAAAAAAAAAAAAAAAAAAAAAAAAAAAAAAAAAAAAAAAAAAAAAAAAAAAAAAAAAAAAAAAAAAAAAAAAAAAAAAAAAAAAAAAAAAAAAAAAAAAAAAAAAAAAAAAAAAAAAAAAAAAAAAAAAAAAAAAAAAAAAAAAAACAAAAAAAAAAAAAAAAAAAAAAAAAAAAAAAAAAAAAAAAAAAAAAAAAAAAAAAAAAAAAAAAAAAAAAAAAAAAAAAAAAAAAAAAAAAAAAAAAAAAAAAAAAAAAAAAAAAAAAAAAAAAAAAAAAAAAAAAAAAAAAAAAAAAAAAAAAAAAAAAAAAAAAAAAAAAAAAAAAAAAAAAAAAAAAAAAAAAAAAAAAAAAAAAAAAAAAAAAAAAAAAAAAAAAAAAAAAAAAAAAAAAAAAAAAAAAAAAAAAAAAAAAAAAAAAAAAAAAAAAAAAAAAAAAAAAAAAAAAAAAAAAAAAAAAAAAAAAAAAAAAAAAAAAAAAAAAAAAAAAAAAAAAAAAAAAAAAAAAAAAAAAAAAAAAAAAAAAAAAAAAAAAAAAAAAAAAAAAAAAAAAAAAAAAAAAAAAAAAAAAAAAAAAAAAAAAAAAAAAAAAAAAAAAAAAAAAAAAAAAAAAAAAAAAAAAAAAAAAAAAAAAAAAAAAAAAAAAAAAAAAAAAAAAAAAAAAAAAAAAAAAAAAAAAAAAAAAAAAAAAAAAAAAAAAAAAAAAAAAAAAAAAAAAAAAAAAAAAAAAAAAAAAAAAAAAAAAAAAAAAAAAAAAAAAAAAAAAAAAAAAAAAAAAAAAAAAAAAAAAAAAAAAAAAAAAAAAAAAAAAAAAAAAAAAAAAAAAAAAAAAAAAAAAAAAAAAAAAAAAAAAAAAAAAAAAAAAAAAAAAAAAAAAAAAAAAAAAAAAAAAAAAAAAAAAAAAAAAAAAAAAAAAAAAAAAAAAAAAAAAAAAAAAAAAAAAAAAAAAAAAAAAAAAAAAAAAAAAAAAAAAAAAAAAAAAAAAAAAAAAAAAAAAAAAAAAAAAAAAAAAAAAAAAAAAAAAAAAAAAAAAAAAAAAAAAAAAAAAAAAAAAAAAAAAAAAAAAAAAAAAAAAAAAAAAAAAAAAAAAAAAAAAAAAAAAAAAAAAAAAAAAAAAAAAAAAAAAAAAAAAAAAAAAAAAAAAAAAAAAAAAAAAAAAAAAAAAAAAAAAAAAAAAAAAAAAAAAAAAAAAAAAAAAAAAAAAAAAAAAAAAAAAAAAAAAAAAAAAAAAAAAAAAAAAAAAAAAAAAAAAAAAAAAAAAAAAAAAAAAAAAAAAAAAAAAAAAAAAAAAAAAAAAAAAAAAAAAAAAAAAAAAAAAAAAAAAAAAAAAAAAAAAAAAAAAAAAAAAAAAAAAAAAAAAAAAAAAAAAAAAAAAAAAAAAAAAAAAAAAAAAAAAAAAAAAAAAAAAAAAAAAAAAAAAAAAAAAAAAAAAAAAAAAAAAAAAAAAAAAAAAAAAAAAAAAAAAAAAAAAAAAAAAAAAAAAAAAAAAAAAAAAAAAAAAAAAAAAAAAAAAAAAAAAAAAAAAAAAAAAAAAAAAAAAAAAAAAAAAAAAAAAAAAAAAAAAAAAAAAAAAAAAAAAAAAAAAAAAAAAAAAAAAAAAAAAAAAAAAAAAAAAAAAAAAAAAAAAAAAAAAAAAAAAAAAAAAAAAAAAAAAAAAAAAAAAAAAAAAAAAAAAAAAAAAAAAAAAAAAAAAAAAAAAAAAAAAAAAAAAAAAAAAAAAAAAAAAAAAAAAAAAAAAAAAAAAAAAAAAAAAAAAAAAAAAAAAAAAAAAAAAAAAAAAAAAAAAAAAAAAAAAAAAAAAAAAAAAAAAAAAAAAAAAAAAAAAAAAAAAAAAAAAAAAAAAAAAAAAAAAAAAAAAAAAAAAAAAAAAAAAAAAAAAAAAAAAAAAAAAAAAAAAAAAAAAAAAAAAAAAAAAAAAAAAAAAAAAAAAAAAAAAAAAAAAAAAAAAAAAAAAAAAAAAAAAAAAAAAAAAAAAAAAAAAAAAAAAAAAAAAAAAAAAAAAAAAAAAAAAAAAAAAAAAAAAAAAAAAAAAAAAAAAAAAAAAAAAAAAAAAAAAAAAAAAAAAAAAAAAAAAAAAAAAAAAAAAAAAAAAAAAAAAAAAAAAAAAAAAAAAAAAAAAAAAAAAAAAAAAACAAAAAAAAAAAAAAAAAAAAAAAAAAAAAAAAAAAAAAAAAAAAAAAAAAAAAAAAAAAAAAAAAAAAAAAAAAAAAAAAAAAACAAAAAAAAAAAAAAAAAAAAAAAAAAAAAAAAAAAAAAAAAAAAAAAAAAAAAAAAAAAAAAAAAAAAAAAAAAAAAAAAAAAAAAAAAAAAAAAAAAAAAAAAAAAAAAAAAAAAAAAAAAAAAAAAAAAAAAAAAAAAAAAAAAAAAAAAAAAAAAAAAAAAAAAAAAAAAAAAAAAAAAAAAAAAAAAAAAAAAAAAAAAAAAAAAAAAAAAAAAAAAAAAAAAAAAAAAAAAAAAAAAAAAAAAAAAAAAAAAAAAAAAAAAAAAAAAAAAAAAAAAAAAAAAAAAAAAAAAAAAAAAAAAAAAAAAAAAAAAAAAAAAAAAAAAAAAAAAAAAAAAAAAAAAAAAAAAAAAAAAAAAAAAAAAAAAAAAAAAAAAAAAAAAAAAAAAAAAAAAAAAAAAAAAAAAAAAAAAAAAAAAAAAAAAAAAAAAAAAAAAAAAAAAAAAAAAAAAAAAAAAAAAAAAAAAAAAAAAAAAAAAAAAAAAAAAAAAAAAAAAAAAAAAAAAAAAAAAAAAAAAAAAAAAAAAAAAAAAAAAAAAAAAAAAAAAAAAAAAAAAAAAAAAAAAAAAAAAAAAAAAAAAAAAAACAAAAAAAAAAAAAAAAAAAAAAAAAAAAAAAAAAAAAAAAAAAAAAAAAAAAAAAAAAAAAAAAAAAAAAAAAAAAAAAAAAAAAAAAAAAAAAAAAAAAAAAAAAAAAAAAAAAAAAAAAAAAAAAAAAAAAAAAAAAAAAAAAAAAAAAAAAAAAAAAAAAAAAAAAAAAAAAAAAAAAAAAAAAAAAAAAAAAAAAAAAAAAAAAAAAAAAAAAAAAAAAAAAAAAAAAAAAAAAAAAAAAAAAAAAAAAAAAAAAAAAAAAAAAAAAAAAAAAAAAAAAAAAAAAAAAAAAAAAAAAAAAAAAAAAAAAAAAAAAAAAAAAAAAAAAAAAAAAAAAAAAAAAAAAAAAAAAAAAAAAAAAAAAAAAAAAAAAAAAAAAAAAAAAAAAAAAAAAAAAAAAAAAAAAAAAAAAAAAAAAAAAAAAAAAAAAAAAAAAAAAAAAAAAAAAAAAAAAAAAAAAAAAAAAAAAAAAAAAAAAAAAAAAAAAAAAAAAAAAAAAAAAAAAAAAAAAAAAAAAAAAAAAAAAAAAAAAAAAAAAAAAAAAAAAAAAAAAAAAAAAAAAAAAAAAAAAAAAAAAAAAAAAAAAAAAAAAAAAAAAAAAAAAAAAAAAAAAAAAAAAAAAAAAAAAAAAAAAAAAAAAAAAAAAAAAAAAAAAAAAAAAAAAAAAAAAAAAAAAAAAAAAAAAAAAAAAAAAAAAAAAAAAAAAAAAAAAAAAAAAAAAAAAAAAAAAAAAAAAAAAAAAAAAAAAAAAAAAAAAAAAAAAAAAAAAAAAAAAAAAAAAAAAAAAAAAACAAAAAAAAAAAAAAAAAAAAAAAAAAAAAAAAAAAAAAAAAAAAAAAAAAAAAAAAAAAAAAAAAAAAAAAAAAAAAAAAAAAAAAAAAAAAAAAAAAAAAAAAAAAAAAAAAAAAAAAAAAAAAAAAAAAAAAAAAACAAAAAAAAAAAAAAAAAAAAAAAAAAAAAAAAAAAAAAAAAAAAAAAAAAAAAAAAAAAAAAAAAAAAAAAAAAAAAAAAAAAAAAAAAAAAAAAAAAAAAAAAAAAAAAAAAAAAAAAAAAAAAAAAAAAAAAAAAAAAAAAAAAAAAAAAAAAAAAAAAAAAAAAAAAAAAAAAAAAAAAAAAAAAAAAAAAAAAAAAAAAAAAAAAAAAAAAAAAAAAAAAAAAAAAAAAAAAAAAAAAAAAAAAAAAAAAAAAAAAAAAAAAAAAAAAAAAAAAAAAAAAAAAAAAAAAAAAAAAAAAAAAAAAAAAAAAAAAAAAAAAAAAAAAAAAAAAAAAAAAAAAAAAAAAAAAAAAAAAAAAAAAAAAAAAAAAAAAAAAAAAAAAAAAAAAAAAAAAAAAAACAAAAAAAAAAAAAAAAAAAAAAAAAAAAAAAAAAAAAAAAAAAAAAAAAAAAAAAAAAAAAAAAAAAAAAAAAAAAAAAAAAAAAAAAAAAAAAAAAAAAAAAAAAAAAAAAAAAAAAAAAAAAAAAAAAAAAAAAAAAAAAAAAAAAAAAAAAAAAAAAAAAAAAAAAAAAAAAAAAAAAAAAAAAAAAAAAAAAAAAAAAAAAAAAAAAAAAAAAAAAAAAAAAAAAAAAAAAAAAAAAAAAAAAAAAAAAAAAAAAAAAAAAAAAAAAAAAAAAAAAAAAAAAAAAAAAAAAAAAAAAAAAAAAAAAAAAAAAAAAAAAAAAAAAAAAAAAAAAAAAAAAAAAAAAAAAAAAAAAAAAAAAAAAAAAAAAAAAAAAAAAAAAAAAAAAAAAAAAAAAAAAAAAAAAAAAAAAAAAAAAAAAAAAAAAAAACAAAAAAAAAAAAAAAAAAAAAAAAAAAAAAAAAAAAAAAAAAAAAAAAAAAAAAAAAAAAAAAAAAAAAAAAAAAAAAAAAAAAAAAAAAAAAAAAAAAAAAAAAAAAAAAAAAAAAAAAAAAAAAAAAAAAAAAAAAAAAAAAAAAAAAAAAAAAAAAAAAAAAAAAAAAAAAAAAAAAAAAAAAAAAAAAAAAAAAAAAAAAAAAAAAAAAAAAAAAAAAAAAAAAAAAAAAAAAAAAAAAAAAAAAAAAAAAAAAAAAAAAAAAAAAAAAAAAAAAAAAAAAAAAAAAAAAAAAAAAAAAAAAAAAAAAAAAAAAAAAAAAAAAAAAAAAAAAAAACAAAAAAAAAAAAAAAAAAAAAAAAAAAAAAAAAAAAAAAAAAAAAAAAAAAAAAAAAAAAAAAAAAAAAAAAAAAAAAAAAAAAAAAAAAAAAAAAAAAAAAAAAAAAAAAAAAAAAAAAAAAAAAAAAAAAAAAAAAAAAAAAAA
>NW_026115112.1:0-41122 GCF_025201925.1 Gopherus flavomarginatus
ACTATGATAACTCCCTTCCCCCTGCTTTCACAAAGAGCTCCAGATCAATGGAGGTCCTTTTCATTAGTAAGGCATGCATAGTTGACACGGGTCTCAGGAGTTTATGAAGCGTTTCTGATGATCCCTCTAGCTCTGGGGCATCTGCAGTCCTAGGGCATCCAGACAAAATTGATACATAACTTACAACTCAGACTCTCCCTATTGTCATTCTGCTCAGGGTGGCAGGTCATATCATTGTTTTAGTGTTAGAAAAAAAGACAAAACCCTCATCCATGACAAACTGGGAAATTCGTACAATGCCCATACTCAGATACTTCTTCCAAATTGTAGTTTTATTTTTTTCCCTCAATTTTCAAGTCTGGGTTACCCCAGATAGGTGCTTTTGCAGGACAGCAACGATGAAATTGGTACTTCTTAGTAAAGATAGCCCAGATCCTTCGTGCAGCTACAACTGTAGGCACCTTATTTTTCTCCATTGGACAAGAAGAGCAACCAAGCATACCCACAGGGGGAACTGGATGGGTTAATACCTAGTCAGTTTCCACCCATGTTGGTATAAGGGTGTTAATGTACTGGAACCAGCCTGACATGTGACAGAAGAAAAGCAGAATAATAATTTTGTAGGTTTCAAAACCCAATCAGAAAGGCTCTAAGCATGTAGGACCCGTAAAGGTAGGCCACTTCAAATACAGCGGAGCCTTGGCCACCTCTTCATTCGACTGTGCTAACCCTTTCCCACAGTCTCCAGGAGAGAGGATGCCATCAACTGGTATTGCTAGTTATCTGAGAGAGTGCAGGATCTCAATTTAGCTTCACTAGATTGTTAATGTTTCTGGAGACTTTTACACCTGTTGTGCCAGTTTGCCTATGGAAGTTCCGTTGTGACAAAGGCCCACTCCATGACAGTCAGGAGATTTCCAACAGTTCAGATTTTTCCCAATTCATTTGATAAACAGATTGTGACTTCCTGGGGGTCCCAGGGCTGTGAGGCCCTTTGCTCCCACCTGCCTTTTGCATGTGGAGACCTTAACTGTGTCTGCTGGGGGTCAATGCCCCATCTCCTCTGACCAGGGACAATACCTGCATTCCCTCTAAGTCTATGCAGGCCCTGCTGTCACTCTGCAGGTAGTGATAGACACTCTCCAACCCCCGAACCCTTCGAACATCTCCCTGGAGCAACCAGCCCCTGGTCCACTGGACACTCACAGTAGTCACAGATTGGCTGCTCCCAAAGGATCAGTGCAGCCCAGGTTACCAGTTCCACCTCAGACCACTGCTCCGCTTAACACACAGCACTTAGACACATTTATAGTTTAAACAAGTAGATGTTAATTGAACAAAGCACAGAGATCCAAACAGCAGCAAGTAGAAGTTGTATCTTGTATCTTGTAGAGTGTATCTCACCCCGATCCTTGCAGTGATTTACAGTCAGGCTGGCTGTGACCCTGCTTTCATGAAACAAATGTGTGGTCAGTTTTTCTCCCAGGTGAAGGACTCAGTGAGTTTCTTTGCACTCCCTGATACACCAGACTAAACCTTTGATCCCATTCACAAACAGGATACCTTTGTAGATTTTGCAATCTCTCAATTTGCATCTGGCTCAGTATGCAAATAGGCCACCATCGAGAGGGTACAATACAAAGTGCACACCTCGCCAGACAGGGAGATAAAGGTCTTATACTGTGACACTGTACTCAGGGAACCCAGAACCAGAAGCCACTATGTCACCCCTTTGCTTTAGCAAGGGTGAGCTTTGCTGGAGATTATACTGTGTGTTGCTCCCTCCCACAGCGTCTGCCAGCTTCACAGCAAACTCCTCAAGATTCTGCCAGTTGTAACTTTGCCTTTCAGGTAGCCACCAGTGAACTCCAGTTCCTGAGTTCTCCAAAGACACATCCCTCCAGTGTCCAGTCCCCGTCACTGCACACTCCGAAATTATTGAGTTCACTGATTTCAAAGAGGCAGCACACACACCAGCTTGTTAGTTTAGCTGAAGACTGACACTTCACTTCAATATCACAGCACTGTTAGGTAAATAAAGCAAGTCCTCACTCACCTCTCCAGCACCCGAGTTCGTGCGGAGTTGGTATGGGGCACACAATTCTGTCAGAGACCAGACACCAATGCGTTGATCAACGGGCTCACACTATCCTTAGCTCTAAAAGCTTCAGATTAAGTGTGGCCCCTTTATTAGGGGTGAGCATCAATATTTATACACAGAAGTAAACAAAGTGATTAACAAAAGATAATGGTCATGCATAATCAATCAAGATTTTACAGGAAAAGCAAGTTAACAAGTAAATGCATAGAGATAAAGGCTAATGGCTACTTGAGAAAGGGGGGTGTCATGAGTAGTTTGCAGGTCAGAGCTTTGTTCAAAAGGGTTCAGGAAGGATTATGCAGAGACAGCCAGTCTGGGTGTTTTTTGGCTCCCCAAAGTTCACCAAAAGTTTAGACCCAACATTCCTCCATTTGTAGCTTTGGGATAACTATTAATCAAAAAGCTACACCCTATTTCAAGATCTTAAGGGCCACTTGGCAATTTCAGCCTGGGCCAATTCGAAGAGAGTAAGGCTTTTAGCTGAAGTGGAAAAAGAATAAACTGACTTACATGAGTTTATGAGGGAGGGGACACACTGAATACAGCAACACAGTATTATAAGGACTACTATGGCCCCAACAACACCCACCAAGAGTTTTTTAACCCACCCAAATCCGGGCAGCCAATTCCATAAGGCTCCCCACCAATCAAAAGGTGGCTGGCCAGAGGAGTAGTTTTTAGCCATTTCCCTTAGGTGTTTGGTACGTTGAAAAGTGTCAGAGTAGGTGTCATTTACAAAAACACAGCATTCTTCATTTATGAGAGCGCAAGTTCCTCCCTGGGCTGCTAACATTATGTCTAAAGCCATTCTGTTTTGCAAAGCTAACTGGCGCAGCTGGGACATTTCCCCGGCCTGATTTTCAAATAGGGTTGCAGTTTCATTGGTCAAAGATTCTAATAGTCCCTGTAGACGGATGATAGCACCCTTCAAGCTAGTGTGACCAGCCCACCGCTGCCAGGACAAACCATCACGGAGATTAATATCTCTGTCAGTTTCACGGATGTTACGAACGTGGGGAAAATGAGGGGGAGTGAGGGAGATGCGAGAAGGCGGTGCTAGCCATGCCAAATAACATGACCCTGCCCAATCAGGGGAGAGAAAATAATAAGCTTTGGGCCCGCACACCCAGTATGTTCCATATAATGCGTTTTGGGTATTCCATTTCTCAAAGTAGGAGGTAACCCACCACCCGTTGTACCACTGTTCCCCTGGTAACGCAGAGGGGTCGTTGTGTGAACTGCAGAGGCACAATTTGGTAGTGTTGTTCTCAAAGGGCAGTGTAGTACTGCTTGAGCAGTTGTAGAAGGCAATTGTGTATCCTTTAACAATTAGTTGGACACCCTTGAGATCTGAGCAGGGCTTTTTAAAAACTGACTCTGAAAACCTGCCCCTCCATGAAAAAGTTGAAAAGGTTGGATTGGGGTGAGGGATCCACATATGGGATAAGTGGGATGCGCAAGGCTTGAAGCCAAGATTTTTACTAAAGGCGGTGCCATTAAAATATATGTTGCATTTACTTGTTCCCACAAAAGTTGACCCTTTTCCTTTAACAAAACACAGTGATCCTGTTTGATTGGTTACCCTGAGATATTTGTTAATTGGCACTCCTGTTTTGTCCCATGTAAGATTGGGTTGGACTGGATCTTTTATTCTAGTCGGTGGCATCCAAGTCATATTAGCAGTGGTTAGGGGAATGGGTGTGAAGGGGAGTCCCTGTGCTGCATTTGCTGGAAATTGAGTACATACCCAGCAATTACTTCTATTTCCTAAAATACGAGTTTTAAGCTCGTGGGAATATCTAATAAAAGCATTATCTTCATAAGCAGAAAATAAACTAAAAAAGCATAAAAAAAACCATACAGTTGTCAGAATAAAGGGTCCTCTCATTTTTTTCGAGTCAATTTAAGTCTAATGTCTGAGAGAGGTAAGCTGGTCCACTGGTCGAAGGCAGTGTCCTCAGTGGTGACAAGAGCTGCTGGTCCGTCACTGTGGTCCACTACGGCTGGCTTGACGTGGGAGTGGTGGATCCAAGATTTGCGTCCTTCCAGGAACACTGCAGTCTGGGTTGTCAAAAGAACCTGGTGGGGTCCAGTAAACCTTGGCTGGAGGGTGTCGTCACGAACGAACTTTTTGGCCCAGACGAAGTCCCCTGGTTGGAACGGGTGGATCTGTTCCTCCAGCGGCACGGTCTGGGAAAACTGCGAGGCTTTCCAAAGGGTACGGAGGCGAGCCTGTAGGGAGAGAAACTGACACGCGGTCATATGATCCCCTCCCAATAGTGAAACATCAGCAAGTGGTAGCGCCCCGCCTTTGAAAGGGGGGTGTCCATAGAGCAGTTCAAAGGGGGATAATCCCAATGCGCGGGTTGGGCAAGTACGAAGGTGAAACAGGACCAAAGGAAGTACCTGAGGCCATTTTAATCCTGTTTCCTGACAGTATTTAGCCAATGTAAACTTAAGTTCCCTATTCATACGCTCAACTTTCCCGCTAGACTGGGGGTGGTAGGGTGTATGAAAGGAGTGTGAAATGCCCAGTCCTTGTTCTAAACGGCCAAGGACATGACCAGTAAAGTGAGGTCCGCGATCTGAGTCGAGCACAAGAGGGATGCCAAAACGGGGTACAATGTCTCTAAGGAGAATCTTCGCCACTGTGGCAGCAGTACAATTAGCAGTAGGAAAAGCTTCGACCCAGGAAGTCAGAGGGCAAACCAAAACAAGGAGGTGCTTTTTCCCAAAAGCCTTTGGCATATCTGCAAAGTCAATTTGAAGATGTTGAAATGGAGCAGCAGGCGGAGGTCTTCCACCCTTAATTTTGTGAAGAGGCGGAGCAGGTCCATTACGCTGACATGTACTGCATGCTTTCACTATTGATAGGCAATAGGGTTGAATGCCTGGAGCATACCAAAAGCGAGCGATGGTGTCCACGAGGGCGTGCGTGCCGTAGTGACCCCCTTTATCATGGTGCCAGCAAACTGCCACGGGGTATGTGGAGCGAGGGAGGCAGGCTCGGCCATCTGGCATAAGCCAGGTCCCTTTGACCAGAGTGGCCCCGAGGCTCTCCCACGATTGTAGTTCAGCAGCGGGTACTGGTACGGGGTGCGGTGGAGTAAAGGAGGAGGCTGCAATAGCCAAGGTGGGCATGGCTAAAGGTAAGGTGGCAGCCTTCTTGGCGGAGGCGTCAGCCAGGGCATTCCCACGGGTAACGGGGCTACTATCTTTAGTATGGGCCCGGCAGTGAACTACAGCCAGAACAGAGGGTTTTTGGAGGGCGTCCAAAAGCTTGTGGATGAGGGGGAGGTGCTGAATGGGTTTACCGGCAGCTGTCTGGAAACCTCGAAACTTCCAGAGGTGGATATGACAATGCACAACTCCAAAAGCATATTTGCTATCAGTAAAAATGGTAACGGTCTTACCAGCGGCCAACTGGCAAGCTCGGGCCAGGGCATAGAGTTCAGCGGCTTGGGCTCCCCAGTTGCCTGGCAGTGAGGCGGCCTCTTGAATGTCCCATTCAGAGGTGACAGCATAACCTGTGAAACGCTTGCCATCAACATAGAAGGAGCTTCCGTCCGAGAAGAGGATGCAATCGGGATTGTCCAGTGGCACGTCAAACAGGTTGTCTCTTATCTGTAAGATGCTGGAAACTACTTCCACACAGTCGTGCTGATCCTGGAGGACTGGCAGGTCAGGAAGCAAGGTAGCTGGATTAAGGGGTCCACACCTTTCAAAAATTAGGTTAGTGTCTTCTAAGAGTTCGGCCTCTAGCTGTTGCTGACGATGGGCCGAAAAGACTTGGGTTGTGCCCCTACGCAGAAGGGCTGACAAGGCATGAGAGGTCCAAACCGTGGTAAAATGACCCAGGGTTAGGCTCTTTGCCTTTGTGATCAGCAGGGCTGCTGCTGCCAGAGTCCGGGTGCAGGATGGGGTTCCCTGAGCGACAGGGTCGATTTGCTGAGAGTAAAAAGCAAGCGGGAAATGGTGGGGCCCGCTCAGCTGGGTAAGGACACCACTAGCAATTCCGCCCCTCTCGTGGACAAAAAGGTGAAAGGGTTTGCTGTAATTGGGGGGGGCGGAGAGACATGGAGGAGGCCACACTGTCCTTGAGTAACTGAAAGGCTTGAATAGTGTCCGGGGACCACTGCAAAGGGTCAGGAGCAAGGTTAGCAGTGAGTCGGTGGAGCGGTTTGCTTAACTCCCCGCAGGACGGCAACCAGGGGCGACAGAAGCCAATTAATCCTAAGAAACCTCGAAGTTGTTTCTTGGTGTTCGGTAGAGGGCAGTTTTGAATAGTCTTTATACGGGCTGGGTCCATCTGTCTTCCCTCTGGGGTTAACAGGAAGCCCAGATATCGGACCTTCTGTGAGACCCACTGAATCTTTTTAGGGTCTACCTTGTGGCCTCTGGTGTGTAGGTATAATAAAAGTGCCTTACCATCGATGCGGAGGGCAGCTTCTTCGCGATTACCTAATAGGATGTCATCTACGTATAGGACCAATGTGGATCCCTGCGGACTGGTGAAACCTTCCAAGTCGTGGCGGAGGCACTGGCTGAAAATCGTGGGGCTGTCTCTGTAGCCTTGAGGGAGTCGTTGCCAGACATAACTTTGTCCCTCCCAGGTGAAACCAAAGAGATACTGAGAGTCTGGGTGCACAGGAATGCTGAAAAAAAGCTGATTTTAAGTCAATAACAGTGAACCACTCAGCATCCCAGGGGATTTGGCTGATGATAGTAGCTGGGTCAGGAACTACTGCATGAAGAGGGACCACATACTGATTAACAACTCGTAGATCCTGTACAAAGCGGCAACGAACAGGGTCTCCGTCCTTTTTAGGAGGCTTTTTGACAGGCAGTATAGGGGTGTTACAGGGAGTGCGCTGAGGGCGGACTAGCTTTTGTGCAATGAATCCCTCGATAATGGGGCGGATGCCCTCCCGGGCTTCCAGCGACAGGGGGTATTGAGGGACTGACGGGGGGGTTAAGGAAGGCTTCACCTGAATCCTTACGGGCTCTGCCGAAAGGAGCAGGCCAACATCAGTGTCAGAAATTCCCCAGAGGGTTGAAGGCAAGTCAGTGAGGTCAGGGGAGAGAGAGGGGGGTGTTTCCCAATTACCCTGAGTAGGGGCCGAATCTCCTAACACTGTCATCAATAATCCTACCCCTTCAGGAGTGCAGGTTAAAGTAGCCTCAAGCTTACAGAGTAAATCCCGGCCCATCAAAGGGATCGGACAAGCTGGGGAAAAAAGAAAACGGTGAGGAAAACATTTATCAGCATAAATAACATTCAAAGGCAAAGTGAGTCCCAGAGACTGTGGGTTGCCCTCCACCCCAGTCGCAGTTTTAATCTCAGAGGATAGCCAGGGAGAGGGGGCATGATTTAAAAGAGAGAAAGTAGCCCCAGTATCAATGAGGAAAGAGACAGGCAGTCCCTGGACTGAAAGGGTTAAACGAGGCTCTTTGCTGGGAGGGGAGAAAGTGAGAAAGGAGCCGGCTAAAGACATTAAGGAAATAAGACCATCACATTGTTTGCCTTCGCCCCCGGGGTACCGTCATTGAGGAGGCTGAGTTTGCTGCGGCTGCTGCTGTTTCCCGTAGTTGATCCAGGCCTGGGGAATGGGCTGAGCTGGTGGTGCAGGGGTGTATTCCTCACTTGTGTAAGCATCTGCGGATGCAACCAGACCCTCTGGGCGTCCCCAGGGGCATTCACGTTTAAAGTGACCGGGCTGTCCGCACTGAAAACAATTTCCTGATGGCTGGGGTCGCCAGGACCCTCTTCCCCGAGCACCCTGGAATCCCCTGCCACGGCCACGGCCTTTGCCTCGAACACCGCCGTGAAAAGCTAAAGCCATCAGCTTATATTCTTCCTTTTTCTCTTTCTTTTTACTACTTTCCCTTTCTTTCTCCCAGGCAAAATCAGCTACGTCCAACACTGAAGTGACTGACTCACCTCCCCAACCAGGGCGAAACTTTAAGAAGTAATCCCTTACAGGGGGCACCGACTGATTCACAAAAAACGAAATAAGAGTAGGGTGGTCTGCTTCTCTCTCAGGATCCATCTGAGTGAACATTCGGGCCCCCTCCAATAGCCTCGACCAGAACTTTCTGGGCGGCTCATCAGATTCCTGCCGAATCTGCATGAACTTAGCCTGATTAGGCGAGCGGCGAGCCATTTCCTTGAGTCTCTCTAACAATCGCTCTCGATCTGTTCGCAGCTGAGTCAGCCTTGGCTGAGTCCAGTCTAGGGGGATTCCAGCCAGCGGCCAGATCCCGCCTATCCATCCAAGTAAGATTAACTGCATTGCTATCTCCCCATGTCCTTTCTGCCATCCACAATCTACTACGTTCCTCTCCGGTCAAAACTCTACTTAACAACTGATCCACATCCGTATAAGTAGGATTATAACTTAAAAACAATCTTTCTAGAAGTTCTATGATCTTTCGGGGATTTTCCCCAAAAGACCCTGACAACCGTCCCCACTCTTTCAAATCCCATTCTAGCCATCCTTTATATTCCACAATATTAGCATGTTGTAACCGTCCATCATTGCCCATATAAGGTTGATCGTGCACCTGTAAAGGCATCTCTCTAACTATACTTTTATTACTCGCAAGAGATTTGACGGGGACATCCTCTGGGCTATCCTCAGGGGGGGGGCATGCACCCTGCTGTATCTGCTTGGACATTAGCCTAGTAACTACTCCTCCCGAGGTTTGCCCCTTCATTTCCTCCTCATCCTTCTGCAGAAATTCCAATCTGGGATCCTGCAGATTCCCCTCTGCTACATGGAGAGAGTCCCCCTGCGGAGGAATAGGGGCAGGTGCAGAGGGGACCAGCTGACGAGTCAAAACACGCCGTGGTCTACACCCTTCATCGAAATAACCTGGAGGGGGTTCACTCTCGGGAGAATACCTGACTGCCATAATTTTTAAAGATTTCCACAGCTCTGCTGCTGTGTCCCAACAAAACCAGTAACATAACTGTCCCGGATGGTCTTTTTCGATCTGGCTCTTTACTCCTCTTAAGGCAGCCTGTTCGAAAGAGCCATACGAAGGCCACCTCATCTCCGGGTCGGCCAATACCGCGGTATACCCAGTCCAATTCCTTACACATAGTGTGTACAACTTCTTCCTAGACATTCCTGTCTGTACTGGGAGTTTCCCTTCGTTCCATAACTTATTTACAATCCCCAACGGACTCTCAAGAGGCACGCTAGTCCCTTGACCCATGGTGTCTGACAGGAGCCCTCCAACTGGCGTTTACCCTGCTGTCCAATACACGACCCCTCAATATTGAATTGGCTGGGAGAAATCTCCTGTGGCGCCTTGCCAATTCATATATGAGTGGTCTGACCACTGGACAGAGGTACCGCACCAGAAGGAATCCCGGACGAGCCCCCAAATTGTTAGGTAAATAAAGCAAGTCCTCACTCACCTCTCCAGCACCCGAGTTCGTGCGGAGTTGGTATGGGGCACACAATTCTGTCAGAGACCAGACACCAATGCGTTGATCAACGGGCTCACACTATCCTTAGCTCTAAAAGCTTCAGATTAAGTGTGGCCCCTTTATTAGGGGTGAGCATCAATATTTATACACAGAAGTAAACAAAGTGATTAACAAAAGATAATGGTCATGCATAATCAATCAAGATTTTACAGGAAAAGCAAGTTAACAAGTAAATGCATAGAGATAAAGGCTAATGGCTACTTGAGAAAGGGGGTGTCATGAGTAGTTTGCAGGTCAGAGCTTTGTTCAAAAGGGTTCAGGAAGGATTATGCAGAGACAGCCAGTCTGGGTGTTTTTTGGCTCCCCAAAGTTCACCAAAAGTTTAGACCCAACAGCACTGAATTGGTTTATAGTAAAACTAAGGATAAGTTTATTAACAAAGAACAGAAATTTAAATGACACGGAGCAGGAGAAAAAGAGACAGGTCTGGTTACAACCAAACCAAACCATGCTTTCTAGTGACTAAAACTTAAATCATAACAAGTTACAATTTTGCCTAAGCCGTTTTCTCACTCACATCAAGTTAACATCATCTTTAGCCCTCCAGGACAGGATCCAATGTTCACAGATTCAGAGGGAGCTGTTACCTTTGTCCTCTAAGTGAGGGATAACTAGAATGGCTTTTTGCTTCCACTTGTATTTTCCAAAGTCCATTGTCTGTCTCATGAGCTAGAAAGATTTCCTTTGGGTGCAGATTCAGACCCCAGTGTGCTCACTACATTGCTTCCTCTGCCACTTATTTGCTTGATTGCTTTGTTTACCTTATATGTAAATGTCCTTTCATTGTCCTTTCCCTGTAATTAAGCTGATCAGACAGGTATATCCATATTCCTTTGTTCAGGGCAGACTTGGATTATGCTCGACCTCCAAACCCCATTTTAAGAACATATTTTCTGCACATATACATAAGTTGCTATACACAACCCGTACACACAGAACACAATGGATTTTTGGGACAAGAGTCACCATTTCGCATATGAAACCTAACGTGACACCCCTTAAATACACATGACGACAACAGCGTGTTCGGTGTAGTGAGTGTGTCAGGCCTTCTGTGAGTTACAGTCTAAAGGGCCCTTTGTTGACTAAGGGGCTCTTAAGGTCACAGTTACCTGCTGCCTGGAAGGAACACCTCCGATCCACATGACCTGCCTTCATGCCAAGACCTTTAAGGACATCATTTTGAGTATGGACACAAAAATCCTTCAATATTATCCACACCCACATTTCACACAGATTAGAATGCCTAATGAGTTGCTGGCTCTTGGTAGAGATCTCACATGTCACCATTCCATGAAGAATTATGTAGATATCCAATCCTGGGGCTTCCCATAAAACCCTAGGGAACCTCTATGCCATCTGCCGCTTGGCACCGCGGGATTCCTGGGTCACACCTCTCCCACTCTTGTTGAGGCAGTAAGGTTAGCCATTGACTAATCCACATGTGTTGGCTCAGAACCCTCTTGCCTGGACAGTGCTTCTGTCACACATTTTTCTTGCCTTTCCCATACCATACTCATGAATGTCTATACTCCAGCGTTGCAGTCTGGAGCTGGTAACTTATGTTCTGGGAAGCCCTGCAGTGGAGAATGGTCTGTTAGGACTCTAAACTTCCTGTGCAGTGGGTATAACTTTAGTTGCCCCACAACTGCATATTTCCTTTTGATGACTGAGTAATTGTGTCCAGTGATGGGTCAGTTTTTTACTTACAAAAAGCAATAGGATGCTCCTTATTGCCCTTGCCCGCTTGCATCAGTGTGGCTCCCAGCCCTGTACTTGATGCATCTGTGCAGAGCTCAAACATTTTATCCAAATTTGGACTGGCTAGTGCTAATGTTGCTGACAGAATTCTTTTCATTTGAGCAAAGCCCTCCTGGCAGGCTGTGTCTCTTTGCAGAGGTCTGTCATCGCAGTTGCAATGTTGCTGAAACCTTCCATGAGTCTTTGGTAATAATTCAGCAATCCTCTAAAAGAGTGAATTTGCTTTTAGGTTCAGGGTACAGGCCAGTTAACAACGGAGTCCACTTTTAAGGGATTTTGGCAAATCTGGCCCCCTCCTGCCAATGGCCTACATAAGGGACATTGGCCACTCCTATCTTGCAGTTTGACACTTTTACTGTGAGCCCTGCATCTTTGGGTATGTCTATACTGCAATTAGACACCCGCGGCTGGCCCGTGCTAGCTGACTCGGGTTCTGGGGCTGTTTCATTGTAGTGTAGAAATCCAGGTTCAGGCTGGAACGCAGGATCTAGGACTCTGCAAGATTGGAGGGTCCCAGAGCTTGGTCTCCAGCTGAAGCCCGAAGTCTACACTGCAATGAAACAGCCCTCCCTTCTCCCCCCGGTCCCAAGAGCTGGCTGCATTATTTATTTTTCTTTCTCAGTAAATCTGAGAAATTTGACAATCAGTGTGTGAGGTTCTGGCAAGCCACGGTCTGCTGAGCACTTTCTAAATCAAATTTAAAATCATGCAGCATTACTCAGCAGGTCTGACTGAACCCAATACATGTCCACTTGGGGACCAGAGACCTGCAGTGATAATGGTGACCCAAATCAGCCTTCTTAAAATAGTGTTGTTTAATCTTAACAGTAGGAACATAGCACAGCAAAGAACAAGGCAGGCTATGCTTCCTCGAAGAACCCACCAGTCTCTGGAGGTCAGGAGACAATTGCATCCTCTAAACCATCTCAGTGAATCAGGCTTTCCTCTAGTCAGGAGGGATGCAGGCCTGGGAAAGCTGGGCTATCAGACCCACCATGTGTGGGCAGAGGTAGCATGTCACACTTAATTGTCCTTGGTGTTTGTGGAGGAGCTCTTCTCTGAGCTATTGTCCAGCTATGGGTCATTTCCTGAATACTCAGCTGTTGAATTAACCCAATATCTGCAAACAAAAACATCTTCACAATAGTCAGACAAACATCATACAGTTGTCACAGACTGCTACAGGGTGGCCCATAGAGCTCGCTTTAGCATTTATTTTATTCAGCAGTAATGCAAGGAACCTACAGGCCTGTATCCTGTAAGATGGGTTGTTCATTATTTTTTGTCAAGGTCCAAATTTCTTAGTCAAGGTCCAGACTCCAGAGAAACATTTTTCACACCACAGTAACAATAACTACAACAAGTAATTAAAAAGATTTTGCGGTCCATTCAAGAACATCTGGCAGTCTGGATTTGGCCCACAGTCCATCTATTGACTACCCCTGACGTAACATATTATTAAAGTTGTATCCCAGCCTGTGTGCAGGGGAAGAGACAGAAAGGTAGCCCTTGGGAGATGCTAGGATGATGGCCACTGGTGATGATGAGGAAGGTGATGGTGATGCAGAAGATAATGGCTAACATTTCCGATTGTTCTGCAAGGGATGGTGGGAGTATGTGGATGTTCAGACATATGGTCTGTATTATCTCGGTCTACCTTGCTGGGTTAGAGTGTTTGTGACTTTGCTGAATGTAGTAATAAACTATTACAAAGACAGAAGGGTTCCTAAAGTGTGAGTGTTGCAACCATGCACATCAGGGTTCCCAACTGAACAGTAATTTTAATAATACTGGGCCTGATCTTGGGACAAGAACCATCAATACTTCAGAGGGATAACTGGGAATTCTTAAGTAATCAATACAAGTCATAGTTTGGGCTACAACAGGCAACTCCAAATCCATCACAAGAAAATTAAAATAATAAATTCCCCCCCCCTGCAAGTTTTCAAATAAATATTTTTCTGGCCATCACCCTTCTCAGGGCTTCCTTTATCTCCTTATTCCTCAGGCTGTAGATCAAAGGGTTCAGCATTGGAAACACCACTGAACAGAACAGGGAGAGCAGATTGTCAGTGTTAAGTGAGTAGTGGGATTTGAGTTTCAGATACATCACGATGCTGGACCCAAAAAACAAAGTCACCACAATGAGGTGGGAGGAGCAGGTGGAGAAAGTTTTGCTTCTGCCCACGGCTGATGGAATACTGAGGATAGCGTGGAGGATACGGATGTAGGATACAAGGATGAGCAAGAAGGGGACTGTGACAAAAGTGACAGCGATGGTGAAAACAGCTATTTCATTCCTGTAAGTATCTGTGCAGGCCAACTTCAGCAGCGGGGGCAGGTCACAGAAGAAGTGGTTGATCCTATTAGGCTCACAGTAGGGCAGAGTGAACATGAAAGTTGTCTGCTAGACTCCCACCAGCACCTAGATGAGCCAGGGCACAGCTGAGAGCTGGAGACACACACCTCTGCTCATCATGGCTGTCTAGCGCAGGGGGTGACATATGGTCATGTAACGGTCATATGCCATGGCAACCAGCAGGCAACACTCTGTGATACCCAAGAAGGAGAAGAAATACATCTGTGTGGCATAGCCCAGGAAGGAAATACTCTTTTCCTCAGAGGGGAAATTCACCAGCATCTTGGGGATAGTGGCCGAGGTATAACCGATTTCCAGAAAGGACAGGTTCCGAAGGGAGAAATACATGGGGGATTGAAGGGCAGGGTCCACCACCGTGATTGTGATGATGAGGATGTTGCCCACCACGGTGATGAGGTACAACAGCAGCAGCAGAAAAAAAAGTGAAACTCGGAGTTCCAGGATGTTGGAGAAACCCACAGAGAAGAACTGTGTCACAACTGTGTGGTTCCTGCTAGCCATGTCCTACAGCTTTTTTCTACCTGTGGAGGTAATAAAATAATTGAATCATAGAACTGGAAGGGACCCTGAGAGGTCATCTAGTCCAGTCTCCAACACTCATGGCAGGGCTAAGTATTATCTAGACCATCCCTGACAGGAGTTTGTCCAACCTGCTCTTAAAAATCTCCAGTGATGGAGATTCCACAACTCCCTAGACAATATATTCCAGTGTTTGACTACCCTGACAGTTAGGAAATTTTTCCTAATGTCCAACCTAAACCACCCTTGATGCAATTTAAGCTCATCACTACTTGCCTTATCCTCAGAGGTTAAAGAGAACAGTTTTTCTCCTTCCTCTTTGTAACAACCTTTTATGTACTTGCAACCTGTTATCATGTCCCCTCTCAATCTTCTCTTCTCCAGACTAAACAAACCCATTTTTTTCAATCTTCCCTCATAGATCATGTTTTCTAGAAATGTTTTTGTTGCTCTTCTCTGGACTTTCTCCAATTTGTCCCCATCTTTCCTGAAATGTGGCACCCAGAACTGGACACAAATCTCCAGTTGAGGCCTAATCAGTGGGGAGTAGAGTAGAAGAATTACTTCTTGTGTCTTGCTTACAACACTCCTGCTAAGACATCTCAGAATAATGTTTGCTTTTTTTAGCAACAGTGTTACACTGTTGACTCATATCTAGCTTGTGATCCACTATGACCCCCAGATCCCTTTCCGCAGTTCTCCTTCCTAGGCAATCATTTCCCATTTTGTATGTGTGCAACTGACTATTCCTTCCTAAGTGGAGTACTTTGCATTTGTCTTTATTGAATTTCATCCTATTTACTTCAGACCATTTCTCCATTTTTTTCTGATCATTTTGAATTTTAATCCTATCCTCCAAAGCATTTGCAATCCCTCTCAGCTTCGTATGGTCTGAAAACATTATAAGTGTACTCTCTATGCATTAAAATAAATCATCAATGAAGATATTGAACAGAACCTGACCGAGAACTGATCCCCCACTTATTATGCCCCTCCAGCATGACTGTGAACCACTGATAACTACTCTCTGGGAATGGTTTTCAACCAGTTATGCACCCACCTTATAGTAGCTCCATCTAGGTTGTATTTCCCTAGTTGTTTATGAGAAAGTCATGGGAGACAATATCAAAAGCCTTACTAAAATCAAGATATACCACATCAACCAGTTACACACTATCCACAAGGCTAGTTACCCTGTCAAAGAGAGCTATCAGGTTGGTTCATTAACTGCTTAAGTTGGGTGAATTATATAAGAAATTAATATACATATATATAATCTCTGATACAACAAATTTTCAGTGGTGCTTCCATTTGTGGATGCCCAGTATAAGACATCTGGTACTCAATGTGCAGTGGCACTAAGATCCCTCAGCTCCCACAGATTTCAATGGGAAAGCCAGGCTCAGTGTGTCACAACTTGGACACCCAGAACAGGAGGAATCTAAAGCAAGTGGCCCATTTTGAGAACACCAGCCTGGATCTCCCTGTTCAGTAAAATGAGGAGAGGCTTGCTCTGTCTCATCGAGTGGACCAGACTTTATTTCCTGTTCCCCAGCTCAGGTTACAGAGGTTGATATATCTGACTCCGTTACCAGCCAGGCCACATTAGGATGTGTCTACAAACATTCTGGAGCAAGCAGAAGTGAGTCTCCTAGCCCAGATCAGCAGACTTAGCTAACCCACCTCACTAGAATTCATAACCTGAGCTCCAGCCTCACCTGGTGTCATTTTCTGTGAGAATTCTTTGGGATCATAGTGATCGCTATGGGGCATTTAGTGATTTAATGAACTCAAGACAAAAATGATAAAAGACCCCAAGGCTGGTTTAGGCCTATTCCACAAATTCCCCTGAATTGGGCCCCGCGCCTGAGAGGGCCCTGGACCCAGTGAGAATCCCTTCCCTGGCTAGAGGCGCCTTTTTAATTTTTACTCACGTGGCAGAGCTCTGGGTATTCGGTGGCACTTCAGTGGCGGGTTCTTCGCTCGCTCTGGGTCTTCAGCGGTGGGTCCTTCAGTGCTGCAGAGGACCTGGAGCGAGTGAAGGACCCGTTGCCGAAGTGCTGCCGAAGACTCGGAGCACTGTCCAGTGAGTACAAGCCACACATGTTTTTTTACGTGTTTTTTTTTTTAGTCATCCCTGCCAGGGGCCCATCAAAACTGTTTGAATTGGGCCCTGCACTTCCTAAAGCCGACCTTGGCTGCAGGGAATACATCTATGTGAGACAGATGCATGTTTATCTATCATTCTCCATAGAGATAGAAAGAGAGTCATGTACCTTTATTTGCTATTTTTCTCACTGTCTCTGAAACTATGGGATAGTATTAAAATGGAAAAAAGTCAATGATGGTTATGAAGGCGATTAGAGAGATACAATGTCAGATAATAAACAGTCAGTAGGAAAGTTTTAGAGTTGACTTAAGTAGCTGAAAGCTGAAACCTAAGAAATAAAAATGATGACACAAGATGACAAAGTGCCAGGTTTAATATTTAAAGCAAATTTTACTTAACATTTTCTACTGATGCCACAGGCAAATTTCATTCTATGCAGAGCCCTTCCCTTCTATGGTGACACAGAATACACGATGTCAGGTAACACACAGACTGAAACAATGTTAATGTCAGCATTTGCCTTTTGGCCTCGTTCCTGCAGCTGAAGCCAAGCAAACCTGTGGTCACGCTCCCCAGGCCAGAAGGCGGCAAGTCCCGCGGTCCTGCTCCCCGGCGGGAGCCCCGCAACCATGCAACGTCACCTCTGCCAGCCGGAGCCCCACAACCCCGCGGTCCCACTCCCCCAGCTGCAGCCCGACAAGCCCCGCGGCCCCGCTACCCCGGCCAGAGCACTGAAAACTCGCTACCCCAGCCAGAGCCTCACAACCCCACAGTCCCGCTCCCCAGGCCGGAGCCCCGCAACCCTGCAGTCCTGCTCCCCCGGTCGAGCGCTGCAAGTCCCGTGCCCCGCTACCGTGGATGGAGCCCCGCAACCCCGCAGCCCCTCTATCCCGCTCTTCCAGCTGGAGCCCCATGGCCCCGCTACCCCAGCCAGAGCCCCGCATCCCTGAAGCCCCACTACCCTGGCCAGAGCTCCACAATCCCGCAGCCCTGCTCTCCTGGACAGAGCCCCGCAACCCTGTGGTCGGGCTACCCCGGCCAGAGTCCTGTATCCCCGCGGTCCTGCTACCCCCGGAGGGAGCCCCGCAACTCCGCCACCCCAGCCATAGCCGCTCATCCCCGCCAGCCCACTCTCCTGGCCACAGCCCCGCAACCCCGAGGTCCTGCTCACCCAGTTGGAGCCTCAAGGCCCCGCTCCCCCATCCGGAGATTGGCAGCCCCGCAGCCCCATTCCCCCGGCTGGAGCCCCGCAACCCCGCGGTCACACGTCCCCCGGTCCGAGGGCGGCAAGTCCCGCGGCCCCGCTCCCCTGGCTGTATCCCCCAACCCCATGGTCCCGCTTCCCTGGCCAGAGCCCCGCAACCCTGCATCCCTGCTTCTTTGGCCGGAGCCCCGCAAATCTGTGGCCTCAGTCCCTGGCCGGAGAGTAGCAAATTCAGCTGCCCCGCAACCCCGAGGCCACGCTCCCCACTGCTGGAGTGGAAATCTGAAGTGCTGCGGGGAGCGTTCATGCCCCACAAATGAGACCCTGCACTGGCTAACCGCCGGCCATGAAGACCTCAAACCACCTCATCACCTGTGGATGAACACTTTTCACAAAGCAATCACTGCATGTCTAACCTGTCAATCCTCACCCTCAAAGGAAACCTGCACAACACTTTCAAAAGACAATCCTGGGAGCTTAAATTCATAACTTTGCTAGACACTAAAATTCATGGACTGGACAGAGGCCTGGTCTACATTACACGTTTATACCAAAGTTAGCAGCTTTAAACAAATTTAACGCTGCACCCGTCCACACAATGAAGCCCTTTATATCGATATAAAGGGCTCTTAAAATTAATTTCTGTACTCCTCCTCGATGAGCGGAGTAGCGCTGAAATCGGTATTGCCATGTCGGATTAGGGTTAGGTGCGGCAGCAAATCAACGGTATTGGCCTCCAGGTGATATCCCACAGTGCACCATTGTGATCGCTCTGCAAAGCCATCTGAACTCAGATGCTCTGGCCAGGTAGACAAGAAAAGCCCCACGAACTTTGAATTTAATTTCCTGTTTGCCCAGCGTGGAGCTCTGATCAGCATGGACTGTACGGGAGATACTGGATCTGATCGCTTTATGGGGAGACAAATCTGTTCTATCAGAGCTCCGTTCCAGAAGATGAAATGCCAAAGCATTTGAAAAAATCTCCAGAGAGAGGCCACAGCAGGGACTCAACACAGTGCTGCGTGACAAGCGTAATGGAAAGCGAAAGAATCAAATGGGCGCTCATGGAGGGAGGGAGGGGGGACTGAGGACTCCAGCTATCCCGCAGTCTCCGAAAAGCATTTGCATTCTTGGCTGAACTCCCAATGCCTGAAGGGTCAAAAACATTGTCTCGGGAGGTTCAGAGTATATCTCCTCAATTTCCCCCCTCCCCCCATGAAAGAAAAGGGGAAAAAATCGTTTCTTGCCTTTTTTCAATGTCACTGTATGTCTACTGCATGCTGCTGGTAGACGTGGTCCTGCGGCGCTGAACAACAGCATCCCCTCTCCCTTCCTTTCCTGATGGCAGACGGTGCAGAATGGTGGAAAACCATCCTCATCATCCCGTGAGTGCTCCTGGCTGGTCATAGTGAGGTCAGCGGGGGACGCCTAGGCAACAATGGGAATGACTCCTGGTCATTCCCGGTAGACGGTGCAAAAGGATTGAAAACCATTCTCATCATAGCAACTGGGGACTGAGCTCCATCAGACCCCCTTTCATGTCTAATGAAGATTTTGTACTGCCTGGACTATCATAGCAGCGGGAGGCTGCCTCCCCCTCATTATATCTCATTAAAAAGTCAGTGTTTCTTATTTCTGCATTCGTTATTACTTCATCACACAAATGGGGGGAACACTGCCATGGTAGCCCAAAAGGGTTGGGGAAGGAGGGAAGCAACGGGTGGAGTTGTTGCAGGGGCACCCCCTAGAATGGCATCATCATTTCTGCGGGATCTCTGGGGCTCTGACCCTGGAGCGGCTGTGCTCTCTAGTTCTCTAGTACACCTTGCCCCATATTCTAGGTAGGACTGACTCTATTTTTAAACAAAACATAAAGAAGGGAATGACCTGGGGAGTCATTCCCATTTTTGTCCATGGCGCCCCCAGGCCAACCTCAGTGAGGCCAGCCAGGAGCACCCATGACAGCAGCAGATGGTACAAAAGGACTGATAACGATCATCGTCAATTTCCAATTGCAAATGGTGCAAAATGACTGGATAAACATCGTCGCCAATTTCCAATGCAGATGGTGCTATAGCTGTAACCATCTCTGCTACCTTGCAAAGGCAAATGAATGCTGTTGTGTAGCACTGCAGTACCATGCTCTGTCAGCAGCATCTAGTACACATACGGTGACAGTGACAAAAGGCTAAATGGGCTGCATGGTTGCCATGCTATGGCTGTCTGCCAGGCAATCCAGGGGAAAAGGGCGTGAAATGATTGTCTGCCGATTGCTTTCATGGAGGAAGGATTGAGTGACGACATTTACCCAGAATCATCCGCGACACTGTTTTTGCATTCGGGATCTCAACCCAGAATTCCAATGGGGCAGGGGAGACTGCAGGGAACTATGGGATAGCTACGAGATAGCTACGCACAGTGCAACACTCCGGAAATCGATGCTAGCCTCGGTACATGGACGCACACCGCCGAAATTAATGTGCTTAGTGTGGCCACTTGCACTCAACTTTATACAATCTGTTTTACAAACCGGTTTATGTAAAATCGGAATAATCCCGTAGTGTAGACATACCCTGAAACACTGGATTTTTGGCTTATTACGACAATATGTAACCCCCACTAATGCTTTCCCCCCTGCAGCTGCTTTTTGCTACCCCCTCCTTCCTTTCATCCCTATGACTGGCAGGGTGTTAACAAGCCACTTCTCCTTGAATGGGGCCCTTGAAATATGTTTATCTACTTATGCTAAACAATCTGTTCCACCTTGGATTTATCTATGGGCACTCCTCCTGGCTTTGTCTACATTAGCACTTTTGTCTGTAAAACTTTTGTCCATCGGGGTGTGAAAAAAAATCCATGCCTGACTGACAAAATTTTTACTGACAAATGCACCAGTATGGCAGCGCTATGTCAGCGGGAGACACTCTACTGCCAACAAAGCTCCCAACACTTGTTAAGGTGGCTGTATTTTGCCAGCAGAAGAGCTTTCTTCTGTCAGCAAAGAGCAGCTACATGGGAGACCATATGGCAGCGCAGCCATGCCACTGTAAGGTCTGTAGCGCAGACACAGCCTAAGTACATTTCCCAGACCTCAAGAAGAGCTCTGCATAAGCTCAAAAGCTTGTCTCTCTTGCCAACAGAAGTTGGTCCATTAAAAAATATTACCTCACTCACCTTGAATCTCTAATATCCCAGTACTGACATGGCTACAAGAAAACCCCACTGCATCTATCTATCTATCTATCTATCTATCTATCTATCTATCTATCTATCTATCTGTCTATCTATCTATCTATCTATCTATCTATCGTTTTCACAGAGACCCATTAAAACTGTATTTAGCAGCCAAACTCCTGATTACACTTTTTTCAGACACAGAACTCTATGTTCAGGGGAGTTGGGTGTGCAACTCCCTTAGGTTCCATTGGAAATTCCAGCTATAAATTATAATGCTTTATATTATTCCTTAGTATAACAAAATGGTAAGAGGAGCGGAATAACACACCAGCAGCTGATTTCCTCCTCCCTTATGCCATGTGTAGTCATTTGTACCGATGCAATGTGAGTGAAAAATGACTCCATATCAGAATTACCCACTTGTACTGGCATGAGTGTTTCTATACCCAGTCAGCACTCACATTGCTCACATGGAAATGACTATACAAAAGGTACAAAGCAGTGGCGAAAAAGGACCAAACTAAAGATATGCACTGATGTGCTTGGTTAAAAAGCAAGAATGTGTAGAAAACACATTGACTTTTTAAAAAAATATTCTAGGCTAATATAATCATGTGCTTTAAAACTTATGTGAAGCTGAGCGAATAGCGCGTTGAGCAACTCTGAGGCCTGGAGGACTCTGAGTATTTAAGATTTTATGCTTCCACTGAGACAAGTTCCCTGGTGCATTGAATCCTTACAATGTAAGAGACTCATAGATGAGACAAAGAAAATTTTTTTCTCTCTTTGGGGTGGAGAATATACTGCTTCATAGTCAGGGTCAAAATTTCCGGAGACAGCTGTTTTGAACAAGGGATGGTGAAAAATTTTCAATCAAAATTTTTTCACTAGAAAATTGGGTTTCCAATTAAGCTTCAATGGACGTGTCTGCTTTGGAAAACAGAAATCCTCAAAACTTTTTGAATATGGGACTAAAGACCTTAAAATCACTGGTTTTGAACTTATTACCCATGAGGAACCTCACTATTTCTCTCTATCTCTGAGGTACTTCTATGGCCTTCATAGGAGTAAGCACCTCACGCAATTTCTTTAGCCTCACAACTCCCCTGTGATGTAGGCAGTGCTGTGATCCCCATATTGCAAACAGGGAGCAGATGCACCGAGAGATAGGGGTCAGCTTTTCAAAGGGATTTCAGAGCCTAAAGATGCAGAGAGGCCCCTTGTGGGATTTTCAAAAGTGCTTAAACAGGGAAGGGCAGAAAGCCAAAGAGTCCAGATTCACAAAGGCACTTAGGTGCCTAACTATTGCTTTAGGCCCCTGAAGATCCCAGAGTCAGGCCCCATCTGGGATTTACGAAACTGCTGCTGAGTTGCCATCAAACCCTGTTGGTGATCAAACTCCCTGGGCTCCTACCTTTTTGCAGTAAAAGTTCCCAAGGTGCCTCCATTTCTGCCTCTGGGCATATGCTCCGGAACACAACACCAGCTAGCCAGACACCTGAGCCCCAGAGCGATGCACACACTGGGGGGAGATAGCCAATCCTCTGCCTCATTTGTCTGCGGGGCCCAATGTGGTAAACATGGTCAGAGCTCACCTACTGGATTGGGCCCTTATAGGCAAGCTTGTGCAAAGCAAGAATGGGCTGGAGTGTGGGGAAGAGGAGGACTTCTCTCATAACTTTTAGCCCAGTGGTTAGGCTATGTAGTTGGGGTGTGGGATAACGCTGGTTCAAGTCCCCCCTCTACCTCATGGAGAGAAAAGATTTGAATAGAGATCTGCCACCTCTCAAGTTTCATAGATTCCAAGGTCAGAAGGGACCATGGTGATCATCTAGTCTGACCTCCTGTAGAGAACTTCCCCCAAAATAATTCTTACAGCAGAACTTTATAAGTCAAGATTGGATATTTTTCTTAAACTGTCAGTGAGGAAGAACCCACCATGACCCTTGGTAAATTGCTCCTATGGGTAATCACCCTGGATGATACAAATTTACACCTTATTTCCAGTCTGAATTTGTCTAGCTTCAAGTTCCAGCCACTGGACCGTGTTGTAGCTTACTCAGACAGACTGAAGAGCCCATTATTAAATATTGGTTCCTTATGTAGGTATGCAGACTGTAATGAAGTCACCGCTTTACCCTCCCTTTGTTAAAATAAATTGATTGAGCTTCTTGAGCCTATCATTATAAGGCAAATAAACATTCCCAGATTGATACATTTTGGAGTATTGGTTTTTTTTAACCAAATTGAAACATTTAATTTTGGGTAGGTTAGACATTAAACTCTCACCCTCTGAGCTGCTTCAGTGATTCATGGGAGTTGTAGTGTGGATGCTTCATGCTCTCATTTTCCTCTGAGCTGGACTCTCTGGCTGGATTACATCTCATCTGATACTGCAATGGAGGCATAAACAGGAGAATATTGACTAGGTATAGAGAAGTTATTTTACCTCTATATTTGGAACTAGTGCATCTGCTGCTGGAATCCTGTGTCCAGTTCTGGTGACCACAATTCTTGAAGGATGTTGATAAATTGGAGAGGGTTCAGAGAAGAGACACAAGAATGACCAAAGGATTAGAAAACCTGCCTTACAGTGATAGACTCAAAGAGCTCAATATGTTTAGTTTAACAAAGAAGGTTAATGTGTGACTTGATTACAGTTTGTGAGTACCTACCCTGGGATCAAATATTTGGTAATGGACTCTTTGGTCTAGCAGAGAAAGGTATAACAAGATCCAATGGCTGAAAACTGAAAGTAAACAAATTCAGATTGGATATAAGGCATACATTTTTAACAGAGAGTGTAATTAACCATTGGAACAAGTTATCAAGGGTCGTGGTGGATTCTGCATCACAGACATTTTTAAATCAAGATTGGTATTTTTATTAAAAAGATCTGCTCTAATTCAAATAGGAATTATTTTGGAGAAGTTTTATGGCCTGTGTTATACCAGAGGTCAGACTAGATGATTACAGTGGTCCCTTCTGGCCTTGGAATCTATGACTTTTTGAATTGTTCAACCAGAAGGGAGTCCTCAGTGCATCATGGGAGATGTAGTCCAGCTCTTGAGCCTAGCCCACAGAAGAGGACAGAAGCATGAGGCATCTGAACTACAACTGCCACAAAGTATCATGGCTGCTCAGTTGGATGCACATTGATGTCCAACTGCCTTGAAATTGAATGTTTTGACTGGATTTGACAAACTGATATTTTCATTTCAAATCATCCTGATCCAGAACCAAATATTTCATTCCAATTTTCCATCAGGAAAAAAACTAAAAATGTTTGGCTGAAACTCCTGTGCAAAATTTTGATTCTGACAAAACTGCATTTTCTGTCAAAAAATGTTTTGATGGAAAATTCCCAAGCAGCTGTCTTTATTTGCTACTCTCCAGTCATATAGCACAATATATACTATATATTTTGTTAGCAGCTCAGCCACTTATCAGCTATCTTCACCCTTTCTAACATGTCTTTGATTGACTTCTCTTCCTGCCAGCTTTCTCTCCATTTCCAATTTAAATACTACCCCATAGAATTGTTTTTGTTTTTGTTTTTTGGTTTGTTTTTGTTTTTAAACTACTAACCTAGCAGTCTGATCCACCTCTGTTTATGGTAGAAGATTAGCTGGAACGGCCTGTGATCACAGCTGTCGCATTAGAATAGGTGCAGCGGCACTTTAAGAGATCAAGGACACCTCTTTGCAGCACCGAGTCCTGTCCGTGATGTCAGTGAAAGTGCTTGGACTACATATGGGGGGCATAAACACCCCCAGAGGAGCAGGGTCCTCCAGATCCTGACTGGGGCTGGGCTGGGGCTGATGCCACCGTCTTCCTCCCTTTGTCTGAGGTGTGTCACTCTCTGTCTCCTGGCTATTGCCCTGAGCAATGAGGCTGTGAATAAAAGGCATCTCTCCTTCTCCCCCACTACTGCCCAGGCTAGACAGGAGCAGCGCGGGGAGGGTGGTGGTAGCTTCAAACAAGATAGTCCTGAACCACTTTCTCCAAAGAGGGCTGGTCCTTCCTCCCCATGCTGTGCTGCCGAGTGCAGCAGTCTGGGAGCTGACCTTGTTTGTAAAGACAGAGGCAAAAAAAGCATTGAATACATTAGCTTTTTCCACATCCTCTGTCACTAGGTTGCCTCCCTCATTCAGTAAGGGGCCTACACTTTCCCTGGCCTTCTTCTTGTTGCTAACATACCTGAAGAAATCCTTCTTGTTACTCTTAACATCCCTTGCTAGCTGCAACTCCAAGTGTGATTTGGCCTTCCTGATTTCACTCCTGCATGCCTGAGCAATATTTTTATACTCCTCCCTGGTTATTTGTCCAATCTTTCACTTCTTGTAAGCTTCTTTTTTGTGTTTAATATCAGCAAGGATTTCACTGTTAAGCCAAGCTGGTCTTTCTTTTCTTTCTACACATAGGGATGGTTTGTTCCTGCAACCTCAAACAGGGCCGACAAGAGCGGGAAAGCTGGTACAAATTACTGGGGCCCAGCGGTCCGTAAGGGGCCCAGGGCCTGGTTTCTTCTGCACTATTTAGTTGGTCTGCCCTTGCTGGGGGGGGCATGAAAAGAAATTTTCACTAGGGTCCAAACCCGCTCTTGGCAGTCCTGACCTCAAACCAAATCCTGAGTGACAGATAAGTTTGGGACAGATCCGAGCCATAGTTTGAGCTCCAGCTGTGTGGAAAAAAGAATCCTTATCAGAACTTGATTTTGCAAATGTTGTTGCTTGGGGTGGGGGCCTGTGGAAAGAAGAAGTGGGGCTGCTAAACAAGGAGGATGGAGTGGAGGTTAAGGATAATCTAGGCATGGCCCAATATCTAAACAAATACTTTGCCTCAGTCTTTAATGAGGCTAATGAGGAGCTTAGCGATAATGGTAGGATGACAAATGGGAATGAGGATATGGAGGTAGATATTACCACATCCAAGGTAGAAGTTAAACAGCTTAATGGGACGAAATCAGAGGGTCCAGATAATCTTCATTCAAGAATCTTAAAGGAGCGGCCACATGAAATTGCAAGCCCATTAGCAGGAATTTTTACTGAATAGGTAAACTCAGGGGTTGTACCGTACGACTGGAGAATTGCTAACATAGTTCATATTTTTAAGAAATGGAAAAAAAGTGATCCGAGTAACTATAGGCTTGCTAGTTTAACATCTGTAGTATGTAAAGTCTTGGAAAAAATTTTGAAGGAGAAAGTAGTTAAGGATATTGAGGTCAGTGGTAATTGGGACAAAATACAATATGGTTTTACAAAAGGTAGATGGTACCAAATCAACTTGATCTCCTTCTTTCAGAAGGTAACAGATTTTTTTAGACAAAGGAAATGCAGTGGATCTAATTTATCTCAATTTTAGTAAGGCATTTGATAAGGTTCCACATGGGAAATAATTAGTTAAATTGGAAAAGAGCAGGATCAATATGAAAATTGAAAGGAGGATAAGGAACTGGTTAAAGGGGAGACTACAACGGGTCGTAGTGAAGGGTGAACTGTCAGGCTAGAAGGAAGTTACTAGTGGAGTTCCTCAGGGATTGGTTTTGGGACCAATCTTATTTAATCTTTTTATTACTGACCTTGGCACCAAAAGTGGGAATGTGCTAATAAAGTTTGCAGATGACACAAAGCTGGAGGGTATTGCTAATACAAAGGACCAGGATATCATACAGGAAGATCTGGATGACCTTGTATACTGAAGTAATAGTAATAGGATGAAATTTAATAGTGAAAAGTGCAAGATCATGCATTTAGGGATTTATAACCAGAATTTTGGTTATAAATTGGGAACACATCAGTTGGAAGTAACAGAGGAGGAGAAGGACCTTGGAGTATTGGTTGATCACAGGATGACTATGAGCCGCCAATGTGATATGACCGTTAAAAAAGCTAATGAGGTTTTAGGATGCATCAGGTAAGGCATTTCCAGTAAAGATAAGGAGGTGTTAGTACCATTATACAAGGCAGTAGTGAGACCTCATCTGGAATACTGTGTGCAGTTCTGGTCTCCCATGTTTAAGAAGGATGAATTCAAACTGGAACAGGTACAGAGAAGGGCTACTAGAATGATCTGAGGAATGGAAAACCTGTCTTATGAAAGGAGACTGAAAGAGCTTGGCTTGTTTACTCTAACCAAAAGAAGGCTGAGGGGAGATATGATTGCTCTTTATAAATATATCAGAGGGAAAAATATCAGGGAGGGAGAGGAATTATTTAAGCTTAGTACCAATGTGGACACAAGAACAAATGGATATAAATTGGACACTAGGAAGTGTAGACTTGAAATTAGATGAAGGTTTCTAATCATTAGAGGAGTGAAGTTCTGGAACAGCCTTCCAAGGAGAGTAGTGGGGGCAAAAGACATATCTGGCTTTAAGACTAAGCTTGATAAGATTATGGAGGGGATGGTATGATGGGATAACCTAATTTTGGCAATTAATTAATTAATTGATCTTTGATTATTAGCAGGTAAATATGCCCAATGGTCTGTGATGGGATGTTAGATGGGGTAGGATCTGAGTTACTACAGAGAATTCTTTCCTGGGTGCTGGCTGGTGAGTCCTGCCCACATGCTCAGAGTTTAATTGATTGCCATATTTGGGGTCGGGAAGGAATTTCCCACCAGGGCAGATTGGCAGAGGTCCTGGAGGTTTTTCATCTTCCTCTGCAATATGGGGCATTGGTCACTTGCCGGAGGATTCTCTGCACCTTGAGGTCTTTATGCCACAATATGAGGACTTCAATAACTCAGACATAGGTGGGGGGTTGTTACAGGAGTGGATGGGTGAGATTCTGTGGCCTGCATTGTGCAGGAGGTCAGACTAGATGATCATAATTGTCCCTTCTGATCTTAAGTCTATGAAAGTATCCCTGGAATCTTTGGTTCAGATTTGGAACACTAGTGTTACTTAACTGCACCACAAGGCAGGGAAAATTTGTAAGCACTTAGAATGATCCATCTTTAAAGAGAAAGTGAAGCTCAACCCTTATTATAGCTAGATTTGGCAGAATTCATTTACAAAAATATAATTTGATGAAATATATTGATGTTCAGTTTTAAGCAGTATTTTGAATTTCAGATTTTCACAGTCATGCAAAATTATGGGAGGTCAGACAATTGTTTGACAGCAGACACTGAGATTTAAAAAGTTACAGTTTTATAAACCATTAAAATACAAATTGTCAACTCACATGTCAAAATATACAAAGTAAATATCCTGTAATCAAATTTCAATAAGTTTTCAAGCAGCATTTTTTCTTACTTTGCCTGTCTGCACATTTCGATTATTATTGATGGAAATATTTTTCTTCATTGTGTGCATGGGGAACATCGACATTTACTGATAAAAATTGAATCCTCGGTATAGAAGAGCTGGCACTCTGCATATTCTGCTGTCAAGACAACAGTAACAGGGCATCAATAAATTGAGTGAATAGATAATCTGATGGAGTTCTGGAGAAATAAGATGTATCTGCCAGATGTATCTGCTTGCCTTGGGCTTGACATTACAGGACACTGAGTGCCCATAATTCCTACTGGCTTCACTGAGAGTTGTGGGTGCTCAGCATTTTACAGGAAATGCCCAAGCACCCTGTAGGAGTGGACACCATGTGCTTTCTATAATTTACAGATCAGACTTCAGATCGCTGGCATTTGGAAATCTGCAAAACAAGGGTACCCCGGGCAATAAGGGATCAAAGCAGCCATTCACACAGGGATCTCAAGAAACTCCATTGTACAGATGAGGAAACTGAGGTCCAGAGAGATGAAGTCAACCAGTAACAAAACAGGGAATAGAAGTCAGGTGTGACTGTGCTACTATCACAGTACTGACCTTTCTTCTTCACTGTCCCACCTCAGGGCTCCCATTCTTACAGAGTTATTGGGCCCAGAGACTTGATTCACATCTTACATTAATGTTGCACATTGAAGGAGCTAGATGAAAAATATATGGTACAATAAAGGGGCCTGGTATAAAACACAGTGTGTGCTCATATAATTACAGACTGCGTTGTAATGGAGACACACACAGGATGGCACCTCTCTACCTTGGTGACTCCTTGACAAAGTGTTTTAAAGTAACCCACAACAGCTGTGATAAATATTAGACTAATCAAACCACAAAGACCTGCATCCCTAAGCCAAAACAACAGAAATATCAGTCCGAATATTGAGTGCAAGCTATAGCAGCTACTGACCTAACCTAAAAAGCCCGATGGCCAGTGAGAGAGGTGACTCAGACACATTACAGCAAACCAGCTCATTCCCGTTTCACAGGCACTGAACAAACTATGGCAGGACCATCTGAATCCTTTTAACAGCAGAGAGTTTAGTGACAGCTTTTCCAGGGCCTCTTTGACCTCTCTGTTCCTCAGACTGTATATGAGGGGGTTGACCATGGGAGTCACGACTGTGTAGAAGACGGAGAACACTTTGTCCAGGTCTCTCAGTGTATCAGTTTTTGGTAGCATGTAGACAATCATTATGGTCCCATAGAAAATTGACACCACGATGAGGTGAGAGGAGCAGGTGGAAAAGGCCTTTTGCCACCCGGTGGTGGAAGGCATTCGCAGGATGGTGGTGATGATACAGACGTATGTTGCCAGCGTTAATAAAAATGGCAGAAGAGTGCATATAGGAGCTAGCATGGTAGTGACTGTGTCACTGCAGGAGAGTTTTATTACTGGGATGAAGTCACAGAAGAAATGGTCAATTTCATTGGGGCCGCAGAAAGTCAATTGTTGCATTAAAAATATTGTTATGTCAGCAGTCAAAGAACTACTTACCCAAGTGCCAACTGCTAGCTGGAGGCAGGACCTGCCATTCATAAGGACAGCATAGTGCAGTGGTTTGCATATCGCTAAATACCGATCATAGGACATCACTGCCAGGAGATAGCACTCTGCAACTGCCAGGAAACCAAAGAAATAATATTGTGTGAGACAACCGCTAATGGAAATGGTTCTGTCCCCAGTCAGGAAACTGGCCAGCATCCTGGGCAGGACGGTGGAGGTGTAGCAGGTCTCCAAGCAGGACAAGTTCCCCAGGAAGAAGTACATGGGAGTGTGAAGTTGCTGATCAGCCACAACTAGCACAATGATGAGAACGTTCCCAGCCACGGTCACAATGTAGATGATGAGAAACAGGAGGAAAAGAAGAATTTGTAGCTCAGGGAGATTCCCAAATCCTAGCAGGATGAATTCTGTGAGAACTGTTTGATTTCCCTGCTCTGGGTTTGCCATGAGGTGAAACTAGAGGAAGAAAACAAAATTTACAATAGAATCTGAAGATGATATATTTTAATCAAGTAGTAGTATCTATTTAGTTCCATAAATATTCCATAAGGTCCCTCATCCTGTTGGGTCAGTGAAGAACCAAGACTCTGGAGGCAAATTTCCTGCTTAGATCTTTGACATTCCATGATCACCCTTCCTTCTGTCAGTTAAAAGGCCAATATAGGCAGAAAAATCACACTAGTGTCTAGATATATGCCAAAATTGGCAACACCATTTTGTATTAGTCTTTTGTAACTTTGACAAGTGGTCACCATAGATCACCAGGGTGGACTGTGACTCTTTCATTGAAAACATATTATTGGCTCAGCTAAAGGCTATCAGGCTCTAGTGGACTCATATTCTATGATTCTATGACTCAGCCAGTAGAGGGGGACAATGATCAACACTGTGTCAAAGCAAGTTACATTAATCTCCTGGAGACAAGGTCCAGCACTTTCCTATCGTTTTTATTCTTTTTCCATTTTTTGACACTCATCTTAGACCTCTCCAGAGACACACACATCACTGAGCTGTTGCATCACAAACTTATGCTGAATTTACACTTCACTTTCCTTTTCCAGTATCACAAACACCTCGCTGTCTCAGTTTACTTTCCCTCAGAAACACTTGCAATTTGAATCTCATTTTGTTTCGTCTGCCACTGAATCATTCCTCTGCCCTGCTGTGCGTTTGCTTCTGCTCCCTATTAATGTTGTCTCCCAATGTGATTAACTTCACTTTCTGGGTGAAGGTGAACAGGGGATTATTAACTAGCACAGGACCTACAACCCAATGTGCTAGCTCCCCTAACTGAATGGATCCTGTTCTCTGATTAATTTGTTTTATCAAACACTACAGCTCCCCCAACTCAAGGCATCGCTCTTTATTCTAGAATCCCTTTGGTTTTGGAAATTAAGTCACTTAGCAAGCCACATGATATTGCTACTAGCTAAGGCAATCAGATATTTTCAAACAGGATGCTAGTGACACGAAGTGTCCCATACCTCATAACACCCAAATGTATCACATCAGTGCAACCCCTTCAGCCACTGTTCAATTCTATCAACAATAATGGAATATGTGTGATAAGATTTATTTTTATAACTGCTCAATCCTCTGTGTTGTTCATTTTCCCCTTGCCTTCTAGACTTAGCAATTTTTCTCTTAATAGTCAAATAAAATGAGTATTATGAAACCAACGAACAACATACAGAATTAATGTAATTATTGTCACCATTTCAGGGTAACGGCACCTGTTTCCCCCCTCCATGATCCACTTTGGGTGTCCCAGTCAGGTCTCCTGTCTCCAGTCATCAGCTGTCTCTGGGCAGGGCCCCTTATCCCAGGCAGAGGCAAGGGGTTTTAAGACTACATAGCTCCCTGCCTTGCAGTGGGAGATCGCCAGCAAACCCAGTGCCTAATGCCTAGTGCCTGTGCATTGCTTTCTCTCCAAGGGCTACGAACAGACATTTCCGACAGTTATGAAGGAAAACCTCCTTTCATCACTGTTGTAAGTGTCTACACGACTGTGGCATAGCTGCAGCTGTGCCTCTGCGCTGCATGTAATGTAGATATGCCACTAGTCTCTGGAAAAGCCAGCCTGAATCAGTACACACAGGGGGTGGGAACTTCTCCAGAGCTGCTTAATCTCACCTTCATCACTGCCCCCAGTTTTTGGTTCCTGAAGGATTCAGTTTCAATCACTAGATGTCGGTAAACGTTGCTATCAGCTGAGACACTGAAACCAACAGAAAAAACAATTGGTCACAGTCAGCATTAGCGGAGCCTTCCCCTGAGCCCGTGGGGCTGGGAGTCACTGGCCTCACAGCCAGGCAGGGAGCCCTCTGCACTCAGCTGTCATGGGAGTGAGCAGAGCTGCACAAGGCCCCCTGCACTGCTGTGGGGCTGGTGACAGCCATCCCTGAAGGTGCACGGTGCGGGGCAGGCTGCGGTCCTGGCAGGCCAGAGCTGAGACCCCTAGTCTGGGCTGTGAGGCGGAGGATGAGTTCCTGGCTGTGGGAGAGAGCACCCCACTGCTGGATGGCTTCTGCCCATGGATGGCACCATTCAACAACAGGGTGGCCTCTCCCACTTCCCAGGGCTCATGGGTCTCCGCCGCCACACTGCCCTGGCCACGGAACTCTGCTCCACTGGGCCAGAGGAGCTGCCTTCCCTGCCCCTTGCATCCTGGTGTCTTGGACTCCTCGCGGTGCAGGGAGCCACCAGTTTCTCCGCTGTCACTGCTGGGATACCCCCGCACACATGCTGTCAGCACTGCCCTAACCCTGATCCCAACCCTGCCCCTCGCTGAATTTCCTGCAGCTGTAAAAATTAAAATAGTTAAAAATTGAAGAAAAAACATAAAAGTCAATGTTAGTAGTCAAAATTGCAAAAAAATTGAATTCTGCCAAGCCTACTCATAAACTATATCTATACCCTGAGCACTGAGCTCAGCAGCAAATATCAGCTCTGCTCTACCCAAATCTTGCTAACCCTCTTCATGCCCCAGTGAGGTCTGTGCCAGAATGAAAAGTAAAATCTTGTGTGTAGCAGAGGGAAACTTTGGGTGGAGTGAAGGATGCTCCAGTGTTTCATTGGCTTTCCTTGGGTTTTGGAGATGTTGGTTCAATTCCCTCCTTTGTCACAAAAATCCTTGTGTGACTTTTAGGCCAGAATTCTAAAGGCCAGTAGGTACCTGAAAATGCACGCTGGGGCCTGAGTAGGTGCAGTACATAACACCCATTGATTATAAATCCCACTAAGAGTGTCTGCTCTCTTTACCTCTATAAATCTCTATACCTATATAAATCTGTCCCTCTGGGTGTTAGCTCCCTATATGTAAAGCAGGGACAATAGCATCCCATGGGACAGTGGGAGGATAGACACATTCAGTTCAGTGAGGTGCCCAGATACCATGATGATGGGTGCCATACAAGGAGCTACAATAGCAGTGACCTGAGTGGTCTTTCCTTCTTCCAAATTCTGTTGAGTTGGGAGTTTAAGAGAGATCATTGCCAAATTCCCCTTAGGTTTTAATGGAATTAGTTACCTAGCAAACTTACATGGCTTCAAAAACCTTGAGCTTCAAGAAGCAGGGAGGAAAAGATTGACTTACCTCTATCAGCAGCTGGAGTCTGTCACCTCCTCACTCAGGATTTCAGACACTGTGAACCAGGTTATTCAGTCTATCTTCTCTCCCCACTGCATTCATGTACTTCCATGTTCTCAGTAAATAGAATGTCATAGCTGAGATGGGCTACCATGGCTCTGTTATATCTGGTAATGTGCCCTGTGCTTCATACTCTCTGCGCCATATGGGAACATCTTTTCTGATTCATTATATATTCTTCTGTGGAAGGTGCAGTCTCCTGAGACACATCTGCTGTGGGGAACGTAACAGGCAAGGGAAAGTTAGTATTAGGTTTATTTGCAGACAACGTCAGTAGAGTCAAACTTCTAATCTCAAAGCGGAAGTCCTGGAGAGGGAAGAAACTTCTAATCCTAAAATCAATCTCTCTGTTTAGTGGGTGAATGTTATGTTGATGGTCAAGAAATAACACCAATTCTAGAAATAAAGTTTACAGCTGAGATTTTCAAAGCTGCCTAAATGATTTAGACACTGAGTTATCATCCAGTTCCCCTAGGCAGCTTTGAAAAATCTCAGCATAGTTAGCTGATCTTGCACTTTCTCTCAACAAACCCCGTGTTGCCCTCAATAGCAAAACACAGAAGTACCCAGACCCCATCCAATATCAGATAATTAGTTCAGGGAACATTTTTTAAAGTGTTTATGTGATTTAGGAGCCTAAATCCCATTTTCAAAAGTGTTTTAGTAACTAAGGATTAGCACCCTAAGGGTACATCTACACTACCCACCAGATCGGTGGGTAGTGATCGATCGGGGATTGATTTACCACGTTTCCTCTAGAACACAATAATTGATTCCCCGAAAGCACTCCCCGTCGACTCCGGAATCCACCGCTGCCAGAGGTAGAAGCGGAGTCGAGGGGGAGCAACAGTCATCGATCCTGCACCATGAGGATGTGAAGTAAGTCAATCTAAGTCGATCTGAGATTCGTCGACTTCAGCTACGCTATTCTTGTAGCTGAAGTTGCATATCTTAGACTGATCCCCTCCCCCAGTGTAGACCAGGCCTAAGAGTCACTGAAGGTCAACAAGACTTAAGCAAACTTAAGCAGTGACACAGAAGCCTAAATGTTTTCGAAATGTTACCCAATTTTTGCTCAGATAAAATGTAGGTACAACAAGGTGCTTTACAAATTTAAGTTGAGATTGTCAAAGGGAGGAGGTGTAAAATGTACACAACTGCCACTGAATTGCGATGAGAGTTTGGCACTTAACTTCCTTAGGCTTCTTGGAAAAGCCCAGACCATGGAAGCAAGGAGGTCAGAGACCTACTCTTTTTCCCAAAACCCTGAAAAGTTTGAGTCACATGCATCTTCAGTGCCACAGCAGTTACACAAATTAGATAATCTCATACAAGAAATATAGATCTCTAGTTGGTCTGTTGGAGTGTTTGATAACCAACAGAACAGTACTGAATGCATCCTGTAGAGGACCATGTTATACATTCACACTAGCCAGTTCATGGTCCTTAATGGGTACAATGACAATCATAATTTCATTTCTGTGTATTACAATATATTCTACAACCTGAGTCTAAAAAGTTTTTCAACATGAAGTTTGACAGACTGTCACTTCTTGCCCTGGCGGGAATGCTTCTTGCAGCCTTTACGAAAGAGCACAATAAATTACTCCCTGATCACTTAATAAGGGCTCCGTCTAATTTATCACTAGTATGAATAATTGTGTCTCCCAAGCTTTGTTCTTCATAATTCCCAGTGCTGAATATTTGTGGCTCACATAATTGCGTTTTTAAATAAGAGGTTTCTTTTTCTTTTCATTTTTAATTAATCTGACAAAAATATAGCAGATATGGATGAAATTGTATCGCTTAACTCTTTGAAGGATATTGGCTGAATACAGAACTAGAATATATAATACAGGGAAAGACCTGAAGCTTCACAAAGCTTGGCTTACATTTTTAATTCAAGTTTTAATTCCAATTCTTATTCACTTAAAAATATTGTTTAACTAAAATCATGGTTTTAGTATGTAGTACTGTCCATTTGTCATTCCCCAGAATCAGCTGAGATAAGAATGGACACACAAAACATTGGCCAGAAAATCTTGGCTGCCCCCTAGTGCCCATTGCCCCTAACCCTCTGCTGCCCCTTGTGGCCATTATACAGTATGGAGCCTAAAACCTTTTTCTTAAGTGACATAGGGGCCTATGTCTTACTGACGGTTTACAAGATTTGTTCCTAAGTGCATCAGTTCCTTTTGACTATGAGATTTAGGGGCTAGATCCACCAGAGCACTTAAGCACCTCAAGAGACAAATGCCAAAGTCCAGCATTACAATGGCACTGAGGACTTCCAAAGCCCTGCTCAGCTGCCACCTAATCTCCCACTGAGCCTCCATGTCCAGCACGGAAATCTCCTTGGAATCTGAATTTCCACCATTAAGGTTCCCTACCTGCCTGAGTTCATGGCAGATAGCATGTGCCCTGGCATCACTGTCTAGATGCAGAGGCTCCTCTCTCATATGCAAGTTTCAGGGGGATCCCCACCCTTTTCCATCTGTGGGCCTGATGCAATAGACATGCTTGGAGCAAACCTAACCCTGTGCAACATGGCAAGGGGGGAACAGCAGCCTCCTTTTCAGCCTTGACCTCCATGGCTAGGGCTCTCAGCCAGGGTGTGGGAGATGCAGCTTGAACTCTCCCTTCTGCAGAGAAGAAATTAGAACCTGGGTTTCACACTTGGCAAGTGGGTTCCCCAGCCACTGGGCTATGGGATGTTTGGATAATGGGAGTAGGGAATGCTCACAGTCTTGCCTGCTGAAGTCGTCCCATTGTGTATAAATAACTCCACATGCATTGGGCCAAAGGGAGAGGAGGAAAGACTCTACAGCCCAGCGGTCAAACCCCTATTCAAACGCTGCTCCACAACAGGCACAGAGGGAAAAGAACCCTGCTTTCCCACTTCCAAGGTGATTGCCTCTGCTGTGTGTATGTGTGGGGGGTGTGTGTGACAGATGAGAACCTCATACACAGATGCTCTCCTCCCTCAGGCTGAGATTTAGGTGCCTTATTCCTTCATAGGAGCAGGGCTTAGGTCATGTCCTGCTCCGCAGCATTCCCTGTGGGCTCCCTGCTCAGCAAGCTGGCTTTTGTGGATCCCTTTCTTAGGTCCAGATGCTCAAAGGGACTTTGCTCCTACCTGCCACTGAAATCAATGGGAGTTGGGAGCCCCAGTTCTCCCCATGCAGCCTAAGCACCTAACTTGAGCTGTGGGATCGCTGCTTGGCAAGGTGCCTAGAGGCTGGGTATTGCCATGCTTAAGTCTCTTTGTGGATCAAGGGGCAGATTTTTAGAAGTGTTTAGTGTGATCCTAGGACATCTTGATGACAACTGGCAGAGGATACAGTGATCCCAGGTGTTCACCAAAAGGGGTCACGCACGGTCTCTAGTGTCGCACTGGTCATCAGAATCATTGAGAGATGTATGCACAGAAAATTTGAGGAATTATGTATATATGCTCGAAATTATGTTCTTTAGGCCTTGTAGTTTCACTCACAGGTAGCACATCTTGAGATAAACTTCTCCAAACATTAGGTGGGAGCTACTAATCACCCTGGTGCAACACTGTGCATTGGCTACGTATCTCAGGTACATCACTGGTTTCACAGTGCATGTACCTGAGGCACTTTGATACTTTCATCCTATGACCAGCCAATCTAAACTCTTCCATAGATTTTCATGACAACTTCAACCACCACCACCCATCCATGAAACTCTCTAGAATACTCTCACACCAGCGTCATTTTCCTGGACAGCACAATCAGCATCAACAATGGAATCCTACAAACAACCATATAAAATAAACCAGTGGATTACCACACCTGCTGTCAGATCCAGCAACCATCCCAGGCACAACAAAAAAACTGCTATCTACAGCCAGGCACTTAGATACCACAGAATATGCACCAAAGAGAAAGTCTGGGATATACACCTCAACACATTTAAGAGTGCCTTCACCAAACAAAGCCATTCCAAAGAAGTAGATCACATCATGGAACAGGCCATCCAAATACCCTGAGAGAACTGCCTTTAATATGGGGAGGGGGAGGAGGACCCCTCCTGCCACATACCCTGTATGTGTTCCAGTGTGATGTGGTAGGTGACAACCAGGGGTATCATTAAACAGTTACAACCCATACGCAGCTGGTACCCCATCCTATAAGAAATCATTCCTGAATCCCCACTTCAGGTCTTCAAACAACCCCACCACAACTTCATCATAAGAAGCAAACTCCCCACAGACCAGGACACACTAACTCAAAGCAACACCAGAACCTGCCAGAACAGATGCGACATCTGTAGTCATATCTCCACATCAGTGATGAGAATACCCCACTGCCATCACACATGTCTTAAGATCCATGGGTCCTACAAATGCCTATCACATGTGGTATACCTCATCCAGTGCACTAAATGCCCCCTCAAAATAACTGTGGGTGAAGCCAATCAGTCAGTCAATCACTACGCTCTTGAGTGAACTCTCAGGAAAAAAAGTGATAAAACACCATATCCCCCATGGGTGAACTCTTTTCACAAAGCAGTCACTCCATATCTGACCTATCAGGCCTTGTCCTCAAAGGCAACCTGCATAAACCTCAAAAGACGAGTCTGAGGTTAAATTCATAATTTTACTAGACACTAAAAATCATGGACTGAACAGAGATGTTATATCCTTGGGGGCAGCTGGTTTAGGAAGAAATCACTTCAGGCCAGAGAGCAGACAGCTAACAAAGCTATCATTTATTTATAGACATGGAGTTGACCTAACCAGCCGAAGCTGGCTGGGCTATCCCCTAATAATCTAACTCAGTTGACATAGGAACAAAAAACATGACAATCAAATACACAACATATTCCTCCCCCCCAATAAAACCATCCTCTAAATAAAACACACACTAGACTAGAGAAGGAGGGTAGACTGCCTCCATTCCCGGCTAAACCCTGGGGATTATTTTGCCCCATAACCGTGGGTTCACTCTAGCTAAAGACCCAGCCAATGAGGAGGCCTTCTGTCTCTAGGTGGATTACGGTGAACTTCTGGTGTTGTTGCACCCAAAAGTACCATGGGCTCAGGGTCCGCAGCACAAACAGATGAGGAGGTGGTATCAGCTTGTGCTGGGCAAAGGAGTATCTCAGCCACCGGCAGTAGTGGAGGAGAACAGTCAGGAACAGGTGATTCCTGATTCGGTGTCTCACCAGAAGAGATGAAGTCAGACCACTCAGCTGCAGATGTGTCCTGAGGACTGGCATGACCTGGCAACAGCTGATCTACATGTCGCCACCAAGTAAGATTCTCTGCAGTCTGGACTGTGTAGAAAACAGGTCCTGATGAGTGATGATAGTGGCAGGGACCCATTTAGCTCCGGAAATATAATTCCAAGCCAAAACTGGCTGTCCCGAGCTAAAGGTTAGGACTTTTGCTCTGGGTGCCCGTCTGATGACTTGATATTGCTGCTGACGATGCAAAATTTGTCAGGGTTCAGAAGGTTTCAGCAGATCAGAGCAAGTGCGCAGCTGTCGTCCCATCATTAGAAAGGCTGGGGATTCCTTGGTCATACCATGAGGTGTGTTTCTGTAGGAAAGTAAGAAAGTATCCAGATGCTTTTGAATGGAGTGTTGTCCCCTTGCTGATTTCAAAGCGTGTTTCATTGTCTGCACAAATCTTTCAGCTAATCCATTGGTGGATGGATGATATGGTGCTGAAGTGATGTGATGTATCTCATTTACCTTCATAAAATTTTGAAACTCTTGAGAGATGAACTGCTGTCTGTTGTCTCTCACAAGTTGTTCTGGCAGACTGAAACGACTAACGAGTCCCCATAGTTTTTGGATAGTACTCTCTGCAGTAGTGGACTGCATTATAGAGACTTCTCGCCATTTAGAATGGGCATCTACTGCCACCAAGAACATGCTTCCTTCAAGGGGGCCAGCAAAGTCAACGTGAATACGTTGTCATGGGTTTTCAGGCCAGTCCCATGGGTGTAGGGGTGCCCACTGGGGTGCATTCCTCACACCCTGACATGACGTACAAGCTTTTGCCTTCTCTTCAATAGCACTGTCCAATCCAGGCCACCAAAAATAGCTTCGTGCAATTTCCTTCATGTGCACTTTTCCACAGTGACCGGAATGTAGCTGTTCTAACATCTGTGATCTCAGTGGTGGTGGAATAATGACACATCTCCCCCACAACAAACAACCAGATTGGACTGATAACTCCGTCCTCCTGGACATGTAGGTAACAAGGTCAGGTGAGACCGGAAATGTTTGTTGAAATTTTCCATGCATCACCAGGTCCATAACTTGGGACAATACTGGGTCGACGCAAGTTGCCTTCTTTATCTGAGTAGCCGTGATGGGTGTATTCTCTACCTGTTCAAAGTAGAAGATTTCCTTTTGGGCACTATCTTGATGTTTGACTGGCAAAGGCAACCTTGAGAGGCCATCTGCATTGCCGTGCAGAGTGGATTTCCGATATTTGATTTCATATGTGTGTGCTCAAAGTAACAATGCCCAATGTTGCATACGACTAGCAGCTAATGGGGGAATGCCTGTGAAGGGTCCAAAATTTGACATCAGAGGTCGATGGTCTGTGAGAAGAGTAAACTTCTGTCCAAACAGGTACTGATGAAACTTCCGAATTCCAAAAACAATTCCTAATGCCTCACGTTCGATTTGGGCGTAGTTAGTTTCTGCTTTGCTTAGAGTGCTTGAAGCAAGAGCAATAGGTCTCTCTCCTTTCGAAGGCATAATGTGTGACACAACTGCTCCCACTCCATAAGGGGAGGCATCGCAGGCCAATTGTAGGGGTAAGGATGGATCAAAATGCATTAGAACTTCAGAAATTAGCAATGCATCCTTAGCTTTGTTAAATGCCACATTACAGGCTTCAGTGCACTTCCAGGCCTTGTTCTGCCCAAGGAACTCGTGAAGTGGTTTTAGCAGTGTGGCTAACTGTGAGATGAACTTTCCGTAATAGTTCAGTAGTCCTAGAAACGAGCGCAGCTGGCTTACATTTTGAGGTGGAAGAGCTTCCATAATAGCCTTAACTTTTGCAGGGCCTTATGAAGACCCACAGCATCAATGATATGTCCCAAATATTCAACAGAGGGCTGGAAGAATTCACAATTGTCCTTGCAAACTCATAGGCCATACTCTTCCAGTCTTTGTAGGGTAGCCTCTAAATTCTTTAAGTGATCCTCTTCATTCCTTCCAGTGACCAGGATATCATCCAGATAGCACTGAACTCCTAACAAGCCACACAAGATCAGGTCCATAGTCCTCTGGAACAGGGCGGGAGCAGACGTTATTCCGAAGGGTAGGCGACAGTATCGATAAAGCCACTTATGTGTCACAATAGTCAACAGCTCTTTGGACTTTTCATCAACGTGCATCTGTAAATATGCTTGACTCAGATCAATCTTACTGAACTTTTGTCCCCAGCCAGGCCTGCAAAGAGGTCATCAATGCGGGGAAGCAGGTATTGCTCTGCACACAACACTGGGTTGACAGTGACTTTAAATCACCACAAATCCAGAGAGAGCCATCTTTCTTCACTATTGGAATGATAGGAGTGGCCCATGGCCTATGGGAAACTGGTATTAGGGCTCCATTGGTGACCAGGCTCTCCAGGTCTGCTTCAACTTTTGGCCTGATGGCATATGGCACAGTTCGAGTTTTCAGATATTTTGGTGGACTGTCAGGTTTAATGTTCAGTGTCACAGTGATTCCCTTCATAATTCCCAGATCCTCTCCAAAAACAGCAGCATGTTTCCTTAGTATAGGGGTTAGACTGGCTTCTTCTTTAGTCATCCGGTGCACTTCTGCCCAGTTCAGCTGAATCTTCCCAAGCCAAGACCTACCCATTAAGGCTGGGTAATTACCTCTCACAACAAACAGTGGCAATTTAGCAGCCTGTCCATTGAGCTCCC
>NW_026115112.1:41622-85549 GCF_025201925.1 Gopherus flavomarginatus
TGTGTGGCCGCAGCGGGAGTGGAAGCTGGGTCTCCACACCCTGCTGAATGCCTTAGCCACTGAAACTAAATCTTATAAGTGAGTGACTTAAGCCTTCTCCTCCAGCTGCTTTTTAATCTTTTGCTTTGTTCTTATCAAAATGCCTGAAACTCAAAACAAAAAACTTTGGGACAAAATTACGGGTTTCCTCTTGTTTCAACATCACGGAAACGTTTCCAGTCAAAGTTTTCCATTTCAGTAACGTCAGAACATTTTGACTTTTTTGAGACTCAACATTTTTTTTCTTTGACTTTTCAATTCACTGTCATTTTTGTTTGACCAGAAGCATTATTGATATATATTCTTTTTTGAAATTGCCAGTGAACTGAAAAGCCCGTGATTTGCCCAGCTCTGTCAATGACATGGAAAGTGAGTGAGCAAAACTGACAGCAATGTGCTGCTAAGTCAGACTCCGATTTGTGTATAGATCCTGATGCATCTGATTAAGAACAGATTAGCCTTGCTCCCCAGAATCTGCTCCAAGAAGCCATCCCTAGTGGCTTGTAACGGGTATGCCAGCTCCCCAGGAGGAGTCTGGCAAATGGAGGTGTGATGACTGGATTCCCTTCAAAAGTTTCCCCTCTTCAGCAGAACAATCCAATGCCCCATGAATGTGGCTTTGCCAGTCCAAAACAGCACCTCTGAAGCCTTTTTATGCAGACATTTCTTTCTTTCATTTGTGATGTACCATACGCATCAGTTCTTTTGTTGCTATGTGATCATCACTAACTTCTGGATTTCTCTGCTAAAGGATATTGATTCAATCTGCTTTGTGACATTCTGAAAATGGAACAATAAAATCTCCATTAATATCCATAGTAGTGAAGTCATTCATTTAGAAGGGATATAAAATCACATGATTCTGAAAATGTGCCAACTATCATGTCTAAGGGTTTCATTTTTCTTTAACATTTCCTTTTTGACCTTTTTCCTTTTCCCACTTTGAACTTCTGCAACTTTGAAGAAGTTAGAGAGGGAGAAGGAAAAAAATCAAGTCTGTTACTTTGCCACTTTTGCAATTTTTTAAACTTTGAGAAAGTTTTTAGAAAGTCACTGAGTGGCCAAATGGACAAGGAATTTGTGTGTGTGTTTGTGTGCGCGGGGGGGAAATGACACTATTTAGTTTGTTTTTAAACCGTTGGGTGCAATCACCAAACGTTTGAAAAAAAATGCAAAGTTCTTTATGATTAATGGAAACAGCATTAAAATGCCAATCTTTTTCACATATGCCGTGTTTGTTGTAGCCATGTGCACCCCGGATATAGAGCAGCAAGGTGGATGAGGTGATATATTTAACTGGATAACTTCTGTTGGTGAGAGAGACAAGCTTTCAAGCTTACTCAGAGTTCTTCTTCCAGTCTGGGAAATGTGCTCAGAGGGTATGTCTACACTGCAATTAAACCCCTTGAGGGGAGAGTCACCAAGAGCTCAGGCTCCAACCGGAGCCCAAATGTCTATATTGCAATTTTACAAGCAGAATCAGCTGACACAAGCCAGCTGCAGGTGGTTTAATTGCAGTGTGACATAACCAAAGTGTCACAGCTAAATACAAGGTGGAACAGATTGTTCACCATAAGTAATGAACACCTTTCAAGGGATCAGGCAAGGTGAAGTGGCCCAGTAATAAAGGGGGGAGGAGAAAAGCTGAGGTTGGGGAGGGAGTTAAGTAGGTTAGAGATTGTTGTAAAAGACCACAAATCCAATGTCTCTTATTGTGTATTTGGTTGTCATGGTTTTTGTTCCTATGGCGACTGAGTTAGATTATTAGGGGATAGACCAGCCAGCTTTGGCCAGTTGGGTCAGCTCCGTGTCTGTAAATAAATGGTAGCTTTGTTAGTTGTCTGCTTTCTGGCCTGAAGTGATTTCTTCCTAAACCGGCTGCCCCCAAGTATATAACAAGTGGTGACGAGGAAGAGATTCCGGTGCTGCCCCAGCAACAGAAGGAAGTAGAAGTCAAGGTAAAGAACAAATAAACAAACAAAAACCACTTGTTTGCACTGACTGTGAAAGTAAAACTAAAAATCATGGCTACTCTGACCCAGCCACTGGAACTTTTTGATGATAATATAGTGCAGTGGCCTGTGTATACTGAGCATTTGGAGCTTTTTGTTATTGCGAATGACATTACAGAAGAGAAGAAGGTGCCAATATTCTTAAATATTGTAGGGGCTAAAACCTACTCCCTGCTACGCAGTTTACTACACCTATCAAGGCTGAGACTAAATCTTACAGTGACATTGTGGAAATCCTGGGGTCCCATTTTCCCCCCAAACCACAGGTAATTGCTGAAAGATACAGGTTTCACAAAAGAGACCAAAAAGATGAAACAGTTTTACAGTTCGTAGCAATTTTAAAAAAGCTAGCAGAACACTGTGAATTTAAGGAGATGTTAAACAATGCCCTGCGTGACAGGTTAGTGTGTGGCCTGTACAGTGAAGCTATAAGGAAGCGCCTACTGACGGAGGCTCAGTTTACCTTACAGAAGGCTGTTGATATTGCTGTCTCCATGAAACTGGCTACAAGGGAAGCACAATACATTGGTGCATCCCCTAGGGTGCAAAAAGTGTCACAAGAACCTACCCACAAAACTGTGCAGAGTCAGGAATGTTAACACTGTGGTAAGCCAGGTCACCAGGTATCAGAATGCTGGTGTAAGGACCTGGTGTGTAGACACTGTGGCAAAAAGGGACACATTGAGTGTGCCTGTAAACAAAAGAAAAAGAGGCCTGTGGTCTGGCCAACAAAAAGAGGAACCCTGCATACACTAGAGCAGACCCAGGATGATCAAGGTGACAGACGTATACGGGAGAAGCTGTGCCTATGTTGGGCACTATTGATGTTAAGGTGGAGCTCAATGGACAGGCTGCTAAATTGCCACTGTTTGTTGTGAGAGGTAATTACCCAGCCTTAAAGGTAGGTCTTGGCTTGGGAAGATTCAGCTGAACTGGGCAGAAGTGCACGGATGACTAAAGAAGAAGCCAGTCTAACCCCTATACTAAGGAAACATGCTGCTGTTTTTGGAGAGGATCTGGGAATTATGAAGGGAATCACTGTGACACTGAACATTAACCTGACAGTCCACCAAAATATCTGAAAACTCGAACTGTGCCATATGCCATCAGGCCAAAAGTTGAAGCAGACCTGGAGAGCCTGGTCACCAATGGAGCCCTAATACCAGTTTCCCATAGGCCATGGGCCACTCCTATCATTCCAATAGTGAAGAAAGATGGCTCTCTCTGGATTTGTGGTGATTTTAAGTCACTGTCAACCCAGTGTTGTGTGCAGAGCAATACCTGCTTCCCCGCATTGATGACCTCTTTGCAGGCCTGGCTGGGGGACAAAAGTTCAGTAAGATTGATCTGAGTCAAGCATATTTACAGATGCACGTTGATGAAAAGTCCAAAGAGCTGTTGACTATTGTGACACATAAGTGGCTTTATCGATACTGTCGCCTACCCTTCGGAATAACGTCTGCTCCCGCCCTGTTCCAGAGGACTATGGACCTGATCTTGTGTGGCTTGTTAGGAGTTCAGTGCTATCTGGATGATATCCTGGTCACTGGAAGGAATGAAGAGGATCACTTAAAGAATTTAGAGGCTACCCTACAAAGACTGGAAGAGTATGGCCTATGAGTTTGCAAGGACAATTGTGAATTCTTCCAGCCCTCTGTTGAATATTTGGGACATATCATTGATGCTGTGGGTCTTCATAAGGCCCTGCAAAAGTTAAGGCTATTATGGAAGCTCCTCCACCTCAAAATGTAAGCCAGCTGCGCTCGTTTCTAGGACTACTGAACTATTACGGAAAGTTCATCTCACAGTTAGCCACATTGCTAAAACCACTTCACGAGTTCCTTGGGCAGAACAAGGCCTGGAAGTGCACTGAAGCCTGTAATGTGGCATTTAACAAAGCTAAGGATGCATTGCTAATTTCTGAAGTTCTAATGCATTTTGATCCATCCTTACCCCTACAATTGGCCTGCGATGCCTCCCCTTATGGAGTGGGAGCAGTCGTGTCACACATTATGCCTTCGAAAGGAGAGAGACCTATTGCTCTTGCTTCAAGCACTCTAAGCAAAGCAGAAACTAACTACACCCAAATCGAACGTGAGGCATTAGGAATTGTTTTTGGAATTCGGAAGTTTCATCAGTACCTGTTTGGACAGAAGTTTACTCTTCTCACAGACCATCGACCTCTGATGTCAAATTTTGGACCCTTCACAGGCATTCCCCCATTAGCTGCTAGTCGTAATGCAACATTGGGCATTGTTACTTTGAGCACACACATATGAAATCAAATATCGGAAATCCACTCTGCACGGCAATGCAGATGGCCTCTCAAGGTTGCCTTTGCCAGTCAAACATCAAGATAGTGCCCAAAAGAAATCTTCTACTTTGAACAGGTAGAGAATACACCCATCACGGCTACTCAGATAAAGAGGCAACTTGCGTCGACCCAGTATTGTCCCAAAGTTATGGACCTGGTGATGCATGGAAAATTTCAACAAACATTTCCGGTCTCACCTGACCTTGTTACCTACATGTCCAGGAGGACGGAGTTATCAGTCCAATCTGGTTGTTTGTTGTGGGGGAGATGTGTCATTATTCCACCACCACTGAGATCACAGATGTTAGAACAGCTACAATTCCGGTCACTGGTGGAAAAGTGCACATGAAGGAAATTGCACGAAGCTATTTTTGGTGGCCTGGATTGGACAGTGCTATTGAAGAGAAGGCAAAAGCTTGTACGTCATGTCAGGGTGGGAGGAATGCACCCCAGTGGGCACCCCTACACCCATGGGACTGGCCTGAAAAACCCATGACAACGTAATTCACGTTGACTTTGCTGGCCCCCTTGAAGGAAGCATGTTCTTGGTGGCAGTAGATGCACATTCTAAATGGCGAGAAGTCTCTATAATGCAGTCCACTACTGCAGAGAGTACTATCCAAAAACTATGGGGACTCGTTAGTCGTTTCAGTCTGCCAGAACAACTTGTGAGAGACAACAGACAGCAGTTCGTCTCTCAAGAGTTTCAAAATTTTATGAAGGTAAATGAGATACATCACATCACTTCAGCACCATATCATCCATCCACCAGTGGATTAGCTGAAAGATTTGTGCAGACAATGAAACACGCTTTGAAATCAGCAAGGGGACAACACTCCATTCAAAAGCATCTGGATACTTTCTTACTTTCCTACAGAAACACACCTCATGGTATGACCAAGGAATCCCCAGCCTTTCTAATGATGGGACGACAGCTGCGCACTTGCTCTGATCTGCTGAAACCTTCTGAACCCTGACAAATTTTGCATCGTCAGCAGCAATATCAAGTCATCAGACAGGCACCCAGAGCAAAAGTCCTAACCTTTAGCTCGGGACAGCCAGTTTTGGCTTGGAATTATATTTCCGGAGCTAAATGGGTCCCCTGCCACTATCATCACTCATCAGGACCTGTTTTCTACACAGTCCAGACTGCAGAGAATCTTACTTGGTGGCGACATGTAGATCAGCTGTTGCCAGGTCATGCCAGTCCTCAGGACACATCTGCAGCTGAGTGGTCTGACTTCATCTCTTCTGGTGAGACACCGAATCAGGAATCACCTGTTCCTGACTGTTCTCCTCCACTACTGCCGGTGGCTGAGATACTCCTTTGCCCAGCACAAGCTGATACCACCTCCTCATCTGTTTGTGCTGCGGACCCTGAGCCCATGGTACTTTTGGGTGCAACAATACCAGAAGTTCACCATAATCCACCTAGAGACAGAAGGCCTCCTCATTGGCTGGGTCTTTAGCTAGAGTGAACCCACGGTTATGGGGCAAAATAATCCCCAGGGTTTAGCCGGGAATGGAGGCAGTCTACCCTCCTTCTCTAGTCTAGTGTGTGTTTTATTTAGAGGATGGTTTTATTGGGGGGGAGGAATATGTTGTGTATTTGATTGTCATGTTTTTTGTTCCTATGTCAACTGAGTTAGATTATTAGGGGATAGCCCAGCCAGCTTCGGCTGGTTAGGTCAACTCCATGTCTATAAATAAATGATAGCTTTGTTAGCTGTCTGCTCTCTGGCCTGAAGTGATTTCTTCCTAAACCAGCTGCCCCCAAGGATATAACATCTCTGTTCAGTCCATGATTTTTAGTGTCTAGTAAAATTATGAATTTAACCCCTCAGACTCATCTTTTGAGGTTTATGCAGGTTGCCTTTGAGGACAAGGCCTGATAGGTCAGATATGGAGTGACTGCTTTGTGAAAAGAGTTCACCCATGGGGGATATGGTGTTTTATCACTTTTTTTCCTGAGAGTTCACTCAAGAGTGTAGTGATTGACTGACTGATTGGCTTCACTCACAGTTATTTTGAGGGGGCATTTAGTGCACTGGATGAGGTATACCACATGTGATAGGCATTTGTAGGACCCATGGATCTTAAGACACGTGTGATGGCGGTGGGGTAGTCTCATCACTGATGTGGAGATATGACTACAGCTGTCGCATCTGTTCTGGCAGGTTCTGGTGTTGCTTTGAGTTAGTGTGTCCTGGTCTGTGGGGAGTTTGCTTCTTATGATGAAGTTGTGGTGGGGTTGTTTGAAGACCTGAAGCGGGGATTCAGGAATGATTTCTTATAGGATGGGGTACCAGCTGAGTATGGGTTGTAACTGTTTAATGATACCCCTGGTTGTCACCTACCACATCACACTGGAACACATACAGGGTATGTGGCAGGAGGGGTCCTCCTCCCCCTCCCCATATTAAAGGCAGTTCTCTCAGGGTATTTGGATGGCCTGTTCCATGATGTGATCTACTTCTTTGGAATGGCTTTGTTTGGTGAAGGCACTCTTAAATGTGTTGAGGTGTATATCCCAGACTTTCTCTTTGGTGCATATTCTGTGGTATCTAAGTGCCTGGCTGTAGATAGCAGTGTTTTTGTTGTGCCTGGGATGGTTGCTGGATCTGACAGCAGGTGTGGTAATCCACTGGTTTATTTTATATGGTTGTTTGTAGGGTTCCATTGTTGATGCTGATTGTGCTGTCCAGGAAAATGACGCTGGTGTGAGAGTATTCTAGAGAGTTTCATGGATGGGTGGTGGTGGTTGAAGTTGTCATGAAAATCTATGGAAGAGTTTAGATTGGCTGGTCATAGGATGAAAGTATCAAAGTGCCTCAGGTACATGCACCGTGAAACCAGTGATGTACCTGAGATACGTAGCCAATGCACAGTGTTGCACCAGGGTGATTAGTAGCTCCCACCTAATGTTTGGAGAAGTTTATCTCAAGATGTGCTACCTGTGAGTGAAACTACAAGGCCTAAAGAACATAATTTAGAGCATATATACATAATTCCTCAAATTTTCTGTGCATACATCTCTCAATGATTCTGATGACCAGTGCGACACTAGAGACCGTGCGTGACCCCTTTTGGTGAACACCTGGGATCACTGTATCCTCTGCCAGTTGTCATCAAGATGTCCTAGGATCACACTAAACACTTCTAAAAAATCTGCCCTTGATCCACAAAGAGACTTAAGCATGGCAATACCCAGCCTCTAGGCACCTTGCCAAGCAGCGATCCCACAGCTCAAGTTAGGTGCTTAGGCTGCATGGGGAGAACTGGGGCTCCCAACTCCCATTGATTTCAGTGGCAGGTAGGAGCAAAGTCCCTTTGAGCATCTGGACCTAAGAAAGGGATCCACAAAAGCCAGCTTGCTGAGCAGGGAGCCCACAGGGAATGCTGCGGAGCAGGACATGACCTAAGCCTTGCTCCTATGAAGGAATAAGGCACCTAAATCTCAGCCTGAGGGAGGAGAGCATCTGTGCATGAGGTTCTCACCTGTCACACCCCCCCCCCCACACACACACATACACACAGCAGAGGCAATCACCTTGGAAGTGGGAAAGCAGGGTTCTTTTCCCCCTGTGCCTGTTGTGGAGCAGCGTTTGAATAGGGGTTTGATCGCTGGGCTGTAGAGTCATTCCTCCTCTCCCTTTGGCCCAATGCATGTGGAGTTATTTATACACAGTGGGACGACTTCAGCAGGCAAGACTGTGAGCATTCCCTGCTCCCATTACCCAAACATCCCATAGCCCAGTGGCTGGGGAACCCACTTGCCAAGTGTGAAACCCAGGTTCCAGTTTCTTCTCTGCAGAAGGGAGAGTTCAAGCTGCATCTCCCACACCCTGGCTGAGAGCCCTAGCCATGGAGGTCAAGGCTGAAAAGGAGGCTGATGTTCCCCCCTTGCCATGTTGCACAGGGTTAGGTTTGCTCCAAGCATGTCTATTGCATCAGGCCCACAGATGGAAAAGGGTGGGGATCCCCCTGAAACTTGCATATGAGAGAGGAGCCTCTGCATCTAGACAGTGATGCCAGGGCACATGCTATCTGCCATGAACTCAGGCAGGTAGGGAACCTTAATGGTGGAAATTCAGATTCCAAGGAGATTTCCGTGCTGGACATGGAGGCTCAGTGGGAGATTAGGTGGCAGCTGAGCAGGGCTTTGGAAGTCCTCAGTGCCATTGTAATGCTGGACTTTGGCATTTGTCTCTTGAGGTGCTTAAGTGCTCTGGTGGATCTAGCCCCTAAATCTCATAGTCAAAAGGAACTGATGCACTTAGGAACAAATCTTGTAAACCGTCAGTAAGACATAGGCCCCTATGTCACTTAAGAAAAAGGTTTTAGGCTCCATACTGTATAATGGCCACAAGGGGCAGCAGAGGGTTAGGGGCAATGGGCACTAGGGGGCAGCCCAAGATTTTCTGGCCAATGTTTTGTGTGTCCATTCTTATCTCAGCTGATTCTGGGGAATGACAAATGGACAGTACTACATACTAAAACCATGATTTTAGTTAAACAATATTTTTAAGTGAATAAGAATTGGAATTAAAACTTGAATTAAAAATGTAAGCCAAGCTTTGGGAAGCTTCAGGTCTTTCCCTGTATTATATATTCTAGTTCTGTATTCAGCCAATATCCTTCAAAGAGTTAAGCGATACAATTTCATCCATATCTGCTATATTTTTGTCAGATTAATTAAAAATGAAAAGAAAAAGAAACCTCTTATTTAAAAAACGCAATTATGTGAGCCACAAATATTCAGCACTGGGAATTATGAAGAACAAAGCTTGGGAGACACAATTATTCATACTAGTGATAAATTAGACGGAGCCCTTATTAAGTGATCAGGGAGTAATTTATTGTGCTCTTTCGTAAAGGCTGCAAGAAGCATTCCCGCCAGGGCAAGAAGTGACAGTCTGTCAAACTTCATGTTGAAAAACTTTTAAGACTCAGGTTGTAGAATATATTGTAATACACAGAAATGAAATTATGATTGTCATTGTACCCATTAAGGACCATGAACTGGCTAGTATGAATGTATAACATGGTCCTCTACAGGATGCATTCAGTACTGTTCTGTTGGTTATCAAACACTCCAACAGACCAACTAGAGATCTATATTTCTTGTATGAGATTATCTAATTTGTGTAACTGCTGTGGCACTGAAGATGCATGTGACTCAAACTTTTCAGGGTTTTGGGAAAAAAGGGTAGGTCTCTGACCTCCTTGCTTCCATGGTCTGGGCTTTTCCAAGAAGCCTAAGGAAGTTAAGTGCCAAACTCTCATCGCAATTCAGTGGCAGTTGTGTACATTTTACACCTCCTCCCTTTGACAATCTCAACTTAAATTTGTAAAGCACCTTGTTGTACCTACATTTTATCTAAGCAAAAATTGGGTAACATTTCGAAAACATTTAGGCTTCTGTGTCACTGCTTAAGTTTGCTTAAGTCTTGTTGACCTTCAGTGACTCTTAGGCCTGGTCTACACTGGGGGAGGGGATCAGTCTAAGATATGCAACTTCAGCTACAAGAATAGCGTAGCTGAAGTCGACGAATCTCAGATCGACTTAGATTGACTTACTTCACATCCTCATGGTGCAGGATCGATGACTGTTGCTCCCCCTCGACTCCGCTTCTACCTCTGGCAGCGGTGGAGTTCCGGAGTCGACGGGGAGTGCTTTCGGGGAATCAATTTATTGTGTCTAGAGGAAACGTGGTAAATCAATCCCCGATCGATCACTACCCACCGATCTGGTGGGTAGTGTAGACGTACCCTTAGGGTGCTAATCCTTAGTTACTAAAACACTTTTGAAAATGGATTTAGGCTTCCTAAATCACATAAACACTTTAAAAATGTTCCCTGAACTAATTATCTGATATTGGATGGGGTCTGGGTACTTCTGTGTTTTGCTATTGAGGGCAACACGGGGTTTGTTGAGAGAAAGTGCAAGATCAGCTAACTATGCTGAGATTTTTCAAAGCTGCCTAGGGGAACTGGATGATAACTCAGTGTCTAAATCATTTAGGCAGCTTTGAAAAATCTCAGCTGTAAACTTTATTTCTAGAATTGGTGTTATTTCTTGACCATCAACATAACATTCACCCACTAAACAGAGAGATTGATTTTAGGATTAGAAGTTTCTTCCCTCTCCAGGACTTCTGCTTTGAGATTAGAAGTTTGACTCTACTGACATTGTCTGCAAATAAACCTAATACTAACTTTCCCTTGCCTGTTACGTTCCCCACAGCAGATGTGTCTCAGGAGACTGCACCTTCCACAGAAGAATATATAATGAATCAGAAAAGATGTTCCCTATTTGGCAGAGAGTATAAAGCACAGGGCACATTACCAGATATAACAGAGCCATGGTAGCCCATCTCAGCTATGACATTCCATTTACTGAGAACATGGAAGTACATGAATGCAGTGGGGAGAGAAGATAGACTGAATAACCTGGTTCACAGTGTCTGAAATCCTGAGTGAGGAGGTGACAGACTCCAGCTGCTGATAGAGGTAAGTCAATCTTTTCCTCCCTGCTTCTTGAAGCTCAAGGTTTTTGAAGCCATGTATGTTTGCTAGGTAACTAATTCCATTAAAACCTAAGGGGAATTTGGCAATGATCTCTCTTAAACTCCCAACTCAACAGAATTTGGAAGAAGGAAAGACCACTCAGGTCACTGCTATTGTAGCTCCTTGTATGGCACCCATCATCATGGTATCTGGGCACCTCACTGAACTGAATGTGTCTATCCTCCCACTGTCCCATGGGATGCTATTGCCCCTGCTTTACATATAGGGAGCTAACACCCAGAGGGACAGATTTATATTGGTATAGAGATTTATAGAGGTAAAGAGAGCAGACACTCTTAGTGGGATTTATAATCAATGGGTGTTATGTACTGCACCTACTCAGGCCCCAGCGTGCATTTTCAGGTACCTACTGGCCTTTAGAATTCTGGCCTAAAAGTCACACAAGGATTTTTGTGACAAAGGAGGGAATTGAACCAACATCTCCAAAACCCAGTGAAAGCCAATGAAACACTGGAGCATCCTTCACTCCACCCAAAGTTTCCCTCTGCTACACACAAGATTTTTCTTTTCATTCTGGCACAGACCTCGCTGGGGCATGAAGAGGGTTAGCGAGATTTGGGTAGAGCAGAGCTGATATTTGCTGCTGAGCTCAGTGCTCAGGGTGTAGATATAGTTTATGAGTAGGCTTGGCAGAATTCAATTTTTTTGCAATTTTGACTACTAACATTGACTTTTATGTTTTTTCTTCAATTTTTAACTATTTTAATTTTTACAGCTGCAGGAAATTCAGCGAGGGGCAGGGTTGGGATCAGGGTTAGGGCAGTGCTGACAGCATGTGTGCGGGGGTATCCCAGCAGTGACAGCGGAGAAACTGGTGGCTCCTTGCACCGCGAGGAGTCCAAGACTCCAGGATGCAAGGGGCAGGGAAGGCGGCTCCTCTGGCCCAGTGGAGCAGAGTTCCGTGGCCAGGGCAGTGTGGCGGCGGAGACCCATGAGCCCTGGGAAGTGGGAGAGGCCACCCTGTTGTTGAATGGTGCCATCCATGGGCAGAAGCCATCCAGCAGTGGGGTGCTCTCTCCCACAGCCAGGAACTCATCCTCCGCCTCACAGCCCAGACTAGGGGTCTCAGCTCTGGCCTGCCAGGACCGCAGCCTGCCCCGCACCGTGCACCTTCAGGGATGGCTGTCACCAGCCCCACAGCAGTGCAGGGGGCCTTGTGCAGCTCTGCTCACTCCCATGACAGCTGAGTGCAGAGGGCTCCCTGCCTGGCTGTGAGGCCAGTGACTCCCAGCCCCACGGGCTCAGGGGAAGGCTTGCTAATGCTGACTGTGACCAATTGTTTTTTCTGTTGGTTTCAGTGTCTCAGCTGATAGCAACGTTTACCGACATCTAGTGATTGAAACTGAATCCTTCAGGAACCAAAAACTGGGGGCAGTGATGAAGGTGAGATTAAGCAGCTCTGGAGAAGTTCCCACCCCCTGTGTGTACTGATTCAGGCTGGCTTTTCCAGAGACTAGTGGCATATCTACATTACATGCAGCGCAGAGGCACAGCTGCAGCTATGCCACAGTCGTGTAGACACTTACAACAGTGATGAAAGGAGGTTTTCCTTCATAACTGTCGGAAATGTCTGTTCGTAGCCCTTGGAGAGAAAGCAATGCACAGGCACTAGGCATTAGGCACTGGGTTTGCTGGCGATCTCCCACTGCAAGGCAGGGAGCTATGTAGTCTTAAAACCCCTTGCCTCTGCCTGGGACAAGGGGCCCTGCCCAGAGACAGCTGATGACTGGAGACAGGAGACCTGACTGGGACACCCAAAGTGGATCATGGAGGGGGGAAACAGGTGCCGTTACCCTGAAATGGTGACAATAATTACATTAATTCTGTATGTTGTTCGTTGGTTTCATAATACTCATTTTATTTGACTATTAAGAGAAAAATTGCTAAGTCTAGAAGGCAAGGGGAAAATGAACAACACAGAGGATTGAGCAGTTATAAAAATAAATCTTATCACACATATTCCATTATTGTTGATAGAATTGAACAGTGGCTGAAGGGGTTGCACTGATGTGATACATTTGGGTGTTATGAGGTATGGGACACTTCGTGTCACTAGCATCCTGTTTGAAAATATCTGATTGCCTTAGCTAGTGGCAATATCATGTGGCTTGCTAAGTGACTTAATTTCCAAAACCAAAGGGATTCTAGAATAAAGAGCGATGCCTTGAGTTGGGGGAGCTGTAGTGTTTGATAAAACAAATTAATCAGAGAATAGGATCCATTCAGTTAGGGGAGCTAGCACATTGGGTTGTAGGTCCTGTGCTAGTTAACAATCCCCTGTTCACCTTCACCCAGAAAGTGAAGTTAATCACATTGGGAGACAACATTAATAGGGAGCAGAAGCAAACGCACAGCAGGGCAGAGGAATGATTCAGTGGCAGACGAAACAAAATGAGATTCAAATTGCAAGTGCTTCTGAGGGAAAGTAAACTGAGACAGCTAGGTGGTTGTGATAGTGGAAAAGGAGAGTGAAGTGTAAATTCAGCATAAGTTTGTGATGCAACAGCTCAGTGATGTGTGTGTCTCTGGAGAGGTCTAAGATGAGTGTCAAAAAATGGAAAAAGAATAAAAACGATAGGAAAGTGCTGGACCTTGTCTCCAGGGAGAATTAATGTAACTTGCTTTGACACAGTGCTTGATCATTGTCCCCCTCTACTGGCTGAGTCATAGAATCATAGAATATGAGTCCACTAGAGCCTGATAGCCTTTAGCTGAGCCAATAATATGTTTTCAATGAAAGAGTCACAGTCCACCCTGGTGATCTATGGTGACCACTTGTCAAAGTTACAAAGACTAATACAAAATGGTGTTGCCAATTTTGGCATATATCTAGACACTAGTGTGATTTTTCTGCCTATATTGGCCTTTTAACTGACAGAAGGAAGGGTGATCATGGAATGTCAAAGATCTAAGCAGGAAATTTGCCTCCAGAGTCTTGGTTCTTCACTGACCCAACAGGATGAGGGACCTTATGGAATATTTATGGAACTAAATAGATACTACTACTTGATTAAAATATATCATCTTCAGAATCTATTGTAAATTTTGTTTTCTTCCTCTAGTTTCACCTCATGGCAAACCCAGAGCAGGGAAATCAAACAGTTCTCACAGAATTCATCCTGCTAGGATTTGGGAATCTCCCTGAGCTACAAATTCTTCTTTTCCTCCTGTTTCTCATCATCTACATTGTGACCGTGGCTGGGAACGTTCTCATCATTGTGCTAGTTGTGGCTGATCAGCAACTTCACACTCCCATGTACTTCTTCCTGGGGAACTTGTCCTGCTTGGAGACCTGCTACACCTCCACCGTCCTGCCCAGGATGCTGGCCAGTTTCCTGACTGGGGACAGAACCATTTCCATTAGCGGTTGTCTCACACAATATTATTTCTTTGTTTTCCTGGCAGTTGCAGAGTGCTATCTCCTGGCAGTGATGTCCTACGATCGGTATTTAGCGATATGCAAACCACTGCACTATGCTGTCCTTATGAATGGCAGGTCCTGCCTCCAGCTAGCAGTTGGCACTTGGGTAAGTAGTTCTTTGACTGCTGACATAACAATATTTTTAATGCAACAATTGACTTTCTGCGGCCCCAATGAAAGTGACCATTTCTTCTGTGACTTCATCCCAGTAATAAAACTCTCCTGCAGTGACACAGTCACTACCATGCTAGCTCCTATATGCACTCTTCTGCCATTTTTATTAACGCTGGCAACATACGTCTGTATCATCACCACCATCCTGCGAATGCCTTCCACCACCGGGTGGCAAAAGGCCTTTTCCACCAGCTCCTCTCACCTCATCGTGGTGTCAATTTTCTATGGGACCATAATGATTGTCTACATGCTACCAAAAACTGATACACTGAGAGACCTGGACAAAGTGTTCTCCGTCTTCTACACAGTCACGACTCCCATGGTCAACCCCCTCATATACAGTCTGAGGAACAGAGAGGTCAAAGAGGCCCTGGAAAAGCTGTCACTAAACTCTCTGCTGTTAAAAGGATTCAGATGGTCCTGCCATAGTTTGTTCAGTGCCTGTGAAACGGGAATGAGCTGGTTTGCTGTAATGTGTCTGAGTCACCTCTCTCACTGGCCATCGGGCTTTTTAGGTTAGGTCAATAGCTGCTATAGCTTGCACTCAATATTCGGACTGATATTTCTGTTGTTTTGGCTTAGGGATGCAGGTCTTTGTGGTTTGATTAGTCTAATATTTATCACAGCTGTTGTGGGTTACTTTAAAACACTTTGTCAAGGAGTCACCAAGGTAGAGAGGTGCCATCCTGTGTGTGTCTCCATTACAACGCAGTCTGTAATTATATGAGCACACACTGTGTTTTATACCAGGCCCCTTTATTGTACCATATATTTTTCATCTAGCTCCTTCAATGTGCAACATTAATGTAAGATGTGAATCAAGTCTCTGGGCCCAATAACTCTGTAAGAATGGGAGCCCTGAGGTGGGACAGTGAAGAAGAAAGGTCAGTACTGTGATAGTAGCACAGTCACACCTGACTTCTATTCCCTGTTTTGTTACTGGTTGACTTCATCTCTCTGGACCTCAGTTTCCTGATCTGTAGAATGGAGTTTCTTGAGATCCCTGTGTGAATGGCTGCTTTGATCCCTTATTGCCCGGGGTACCCTTGTTTTGCAGATTTCCAAATGCCAGCGATCTGAAGTCTGATCTGTAAATTATAGAAAGCACATGGTGTCCACTCCTACAGGGTGCTTGGGCATTTCCTGTGAAATGCTGAGCACCCACAACTCTCAGTGACGCCAGTAGGAATTATGGGCACTCAGTGTCCTGTAATGTCAAGCCCAAGGCAAGCAGATACATCTGGCAGATACATCTTATTTCTCCAGAACTCCATCAGATTATCTATTCACTCAATTTATTGATGCCCTGTTACTGTTGTCTTGACAGCAGAATATGCAGAGTGCCAGCTCTTCTATACCGAGGATTCAATTTTTATCAGTAAATGTCGATGTTCCCCATGCACACAATGAAGAAAAATATTTCCATCAATAATAATCGAAATGTGCAGACAGGCAAAGTAAGAAAAAACGCTGCTTGAAACTTATTGAAATTTGATTACAGGATATTTACTTTGTATATTTGACATGTGAGTTGACAATTTGTATTTTAATGGTTTATAAAACTGTAACTTTTTAATCTCAGTGTCTGCTGTCAAACAATTGTCTGACCTCCCATAATTTTGCATGACTGTGAAAATCTGAAATTCAAAATACTGCTTAAAACTGAACATCAATATATTTCATCAAATTATATTTTTGTAAATGAATTCTGCCAAATCTAGCTATAATAAGGGTTGAGCTTCACTTTCTCTTTAAAGATGGATCATTCTAAGTGCTTACAAATTTTTCCTGCCTTGTGGTGCAGTTAGATAACACTAGTGTTCCAAATCTGAACCAAAGATTCCACGGATACTTTCATAGACTTAAGGTCAGAAGGGACAATTATGATCATCTAGTCTGACCTCCTGCACAATGCAGGCCACAGAATCTCACCCTTCCACTCCTGTAACAATCCCCCAACCTATGTCTGAGTTATTGAAGTCCTCAAATTGTGGCATAAAGACCTCAAGGTGCAGAGAATCCTCCGGCAAGTGACCTATGCTCCATATTGCAGAGGAAGATGAAAAACCTCCAGGGCCTCTGCCAATCTGCCCTGGAGGGAAATTCCTTCCTGACCCCAAATATGGCGATCAATTAAACCCTGAGCATGTGGGCAGGACTCATCAGCCAGCACCCAGGAAAGAATTCTCTGTGGTAACTCAGATCCTACCCCATCTAACATCCCATCACAGACCATTGGGCATATTTGCCTGCTAATAATCAAAGATCAATTAATTGCCAAAATTAGGCTATCCCATCATACCATCCCCTCCATAATCTTATCAAGCTTAGTCTTGAAGCCAGATATGTCTTTTGCCCCCACTACTCTCCTTGGAAGGCTGTTCCAGAACTTCACTCCTCTAATGGTTAGAAACCTTCATCTAATTTCAAGTCTACACTTCCTAGTGTCCAATTTATATCCATTTGTTCTTGTGTCCACATTGGTACTAAGCTTAAATAATTCCTCTCCCTCCCTGATATTTTTCCCTCTGATATATTTATAAAGAGCAATCATATCTCCCCTCAGCCTTCTTTTGGTTAGAGTAAACAAGCCAAGCTCTTTCAGTCTCCTTTCATAAGACAGGTTTTTCATTCCTCAGATCATTCTAGTAGCCCTTCTCTGTACCTGTTCCAGTTTGAATTCATCCTTCTTAAACATGGGAGACCAGAACTGCACACAGTGTTCCAGATGAGGTCTCACCACTTTCTTGTATAATGGTACTAACACCTCCTTATCTTTACTGGAAATACCTCACCTGATGCATCCTAAAACCACATTAGCTTTTTTAACGGTCATATCACATTGGCGGCTCATAGTCATCCTGTGATCAACCAATACTCCAAGGTCCTTCTCCTCCTCTGTTACTTCCAACTGATGTGTTCCCAATTTATAACCAAAATTCTTGTTATTAATCCCTAAATGCATGACCTTGCACTTTTCACTATTAAATTTCCTCTTATTACTATTTCTTCAGTATACAAGGTCATCCAGATCTTCCTGTATGATATCTTGGTCCTTTGCATTAGCAATACCTCCCAGCTTTGTGTCATCCGCAAACTTTATTAGCACATTCCCACTTTTTTTGCCAAGATCAGTAATAAAAAAATTAAATAAGATTGGTCCCAAAACCAATGCCTGAGGAACTCCACTAGTAACTTCCTTCCAGCCTGACAGTTCACACTTCAGTATGACCCGTTGTAGTCTCCCCTTAAACCAGTTCCTTATCCTCCTTTCAATTTTCATATTGATCCTACTCTTTTCCAATTTAACTAATAATTTCCCATGTGGAACCTTATCAAATGCCTTACTGAAATCGAGGTAAATTAGATCCACTGCATTTCCTTTGTCTAAAAAATCTGTTACCTTCTGAAAGAAGGAGATCAGGTTGATTTGGCACCATCTACCTTTTGTAAAACCATATTGTATTTTGTCCCAATTACCATTGACCTCAATGTCCTTAACTACTTTCTCCTTCAAAATTTTTTCCAAGACCTTACATACTACAGATGTTAAACTAACAAGCCTATAGTTACTCGGATCACTTTTTTTTCCTTTCTTAAAAATACGATCTATGCTAGCAATTCTCCAGTCGTACGGTACAACCCCTGAGTTTACCTAATCATTAAAAATTCTTGCTAATGGGCTTGCAATTTCATGTGGCAGCTCCTTTAAGATTCTTGAATGCAGATTATCTGTACCCTCTGATTTCATCTCATTGAGCTGTTTTGAGTTTAACTTCTACCTCGGATGTGGTAATATCTACCTCCATATCCTCATTCCCATTTGTCATCCTACCATTATCTCTAAGCTCCTCATTAGCCTCATTAAAGACTGAGGCAAAGTATTTGTTTAGATATTGGGCCATGCCTAGATTATTCTTAACCTCCACTCCATCCTCAGAGTTTAGCAGCCCCACTTCTTCTTTCTACAGGACGCCACCCCAAGCAACAACATTTGCAAAATCAAGTTCTGATAAGGATTCTTTTTTCCACACAGCTGGGGTTCAAACTATGGCTTGGATCTGTCCCAAACTTATCTGTCACTCAGGATTTGGTTTGAGGTCAGGGCTGCCAAGAGTGGGTTCGGACCCCGGTGAAAATTTCTTTTCACGCCCCGCCCCAGCAAGGGCAGACCAGCTAAACAGTGCCGAAGAAGCCAGGCCCTGGGCCCCTTACGGACCGCTGGGCCCCAGTAATTTGTACTGGCTTCCCCCCTCTTGTCGGCCCTGTTTGAGGTTGCAGCAACAAACCATCCCGATGTGTAGAAAGAAAAGAAAGACCAGCTTGGCTTAACAGTGAAATCCTTGCTGATATTAAACACGAAAAAGAAGCTTACAAGAAGTGGAAGATTGAACAAATGAGCAGGGAGGAGTATAAAAATATTGCTCAGGCATGCAGGAGTGAAATCAGGAAGGCCAAATCACACTTGGAGTTGCAGCTAGCAAGGGATGTTAAGAGTAACAAGAAGGATTTCTTCAGGTATGTTAGTAACAAGAAGAAGGCCAGGGAAAGTGTAGGCCCCTTACTGAATGAGGGAGGCAACCTAGTGACAGAGGATGTGGAAAAAGCTAATGTACTCAATGCTTTTTTTGCCTCTGTCTTTACAAACAAGGTCAGCTCCCAGACTGCTGCAGTCGGCAGCACAGCATGGGGAGGAAGGACCAGCCCTCTGTGGAGAAAGTGGTTCAGGACTATCTTGTTTGAAGCAACACCAACCTCCCCGCGCTGCTCCTGTCTAGCCTGGGCAGTAGTGGGGGAGAAGGAGAGATGCCTTTTATTCACAGCCTCATTGCTCAGGGCAATAGCCAGGAGACAGAGAGGGACACACCTCAGACAAAGGGAGGAAGACGGTGGCAGCAGCCCCAGCCCAGCCCCCGTCAGGATCTGGAGGACCCTGCTCCTCTGGGGGTGTTTATGCCCCCCATGCGTGAGCCTAGTCAGTGCACTTTCACTGACATCACGGACAGGACTGGGTGCTGCAAAGAGGTGTCCTTGATCTCTTAAAGTGCCGCTGCACCTATTCTAATGCGACAGCTCTGATCACAGGCCGTTCCAGCTAATCTTCTACCATAAACAGAGGTGGATCAGACTGCTAGGTTAGTAGTTTAAAAACAAAAACAAACCAAAAAACAAAAACAAAAACAATTCTATGGGGTAGTATTTAAATTGGAAATGGAGAGAAAGCTGGCAGGAAGAGAAGTCAATCAAAGACATGTTAGAAAGGGTGAAGATAGCTGATAAGTGGCTGAGCTGCTAACAAAATATATAGTCTATATTGTGCTATATGACTGGAGAGTAGCAAATAAAGACAGCTGCTTGGGAATTTTCCATCAAAACATTTTTTAACAGAAAATGCAGTTTTGTCAGAATCAAAATTTTGCACGGGAGTTTCAGCCAAACATTTTTAGTTTTTTTTCTGATGGAAAATTGGAATGAAATATTTGGTTCTGGATCAGGATGATTTGAAATGAAAATATCAGTTTGTCAAATCCAGTCAAAACATTCAATTTCAAGGCAGTTGGACATCAATGTGCATCCAACTGAGCAGCCATGATACTTTGTGGCAGTTGTAGTTCAGATGCCTCATGCTTCTGTCCTCTTCTGTGGGCTAGGCTCAAGAGCTGGACTACATCTCCCATGATGCACTGAGGACTCCCTTCTGGTTGAACAATTCAAAAAGTCATAGATTCCAAGGCCAGAAGGGACCACTGTAATCATCTAGTCTGACCTCTGGTATAACACAGACCATAAAACTTCTCCAAAAAAATTCCTATTTGAATTAGAGCAGATCTTTTTAATCTGGGCTGGCTCTAGCCATTTCACTGCCCCAAGCACAGCTGCACGCCACGGGGGGCGCTTTGCAGCTCGCCCGTCCGTGGCTCCAGTAGACCTCCCGCAGGCATGCCTGCGGGAGGTCCACCGGAGCCGCGGGACCAGCGGACCCTCCACACGCATGCCTGCGGGAGGTCCACCAAAGCCACCTGCCGCCCTCCTGGCAACCAGCAGAGCACCCCCCGTGGCATGCCGCCCCAAGCATACGCTTGGCGTGCTGGGGCCTGGAGCCAGCCCTGTTTTTAATGAAAACACCAATCTTGATTTAAAAATGTCCATGATGGAGAATCCGCCACGACCCTTGATAACTTGTTCCAATGGTTAATTACCCTCTCTGTTAAAAATGTATGACTTATATCCAGTCTGAATTTGTTCAGTTTCAGTTTTCAGCCATTGGATCTTGTTATACCTTTCTCTGCTAGATTGAAGAGTCCATTACCAAATATTTGATCCCAGAGTAGGTACTCATAGACTGTAAGCAAGTCACACGTTAACCTTCTTTGTTAAACTAAATATATTGAGCTCTTTGAGTCTATCACTGTAAGGCAGGTTTTCTAATCCTTTGGTCATTCTTGTGTCTCTTCTCTGAACCCTCTCCAATTTATCAACATCCTTCATGAATTGTGGTCACCAGAACTGGACACAGGATTCCAGCAGCAGACGCATCAGTTCCAAATATAGAGGTAAAATAACCTCTCTGCGCCTAGTCAATATTCTCCTGTTTATGCCTCCATTGCAGTATCAGATGAGATGTAATCCAGCCAGGGAGTCCAGCTCAGAGGAAAATGGGAGTATGAAGCACCCACACTACCACTCCCATGAATCACTGAAGCAACTCAGGGGGTGAGAGTTTAATGTCTAACCTACCCAAAATGAAATGTTTCAATTTGGTTAAAAAAAAAACCCAACACCCCAAAATGTATCAATCTGAGAATGTTTGTTTGCCTTATAATGATAGGCTCAAGAAGCTCAATCAATTTATTATAACAAAGGGAGGGTAAAGCGGTGACTTCATTACAGTCTGAGTACCTAAATAAAGAACCAATATTTAATAATGGGCTTTTCAATCTGTCTGAGTAAGCTACAACATGGTCCAGTGGCTAGAAGTTGAAGCTAGACAAATTCAGACTGGAAATAAGGTGTAAATTTGTATCATCCAGGGTGATTACCCATAGGAGCAATTTACCAAGGGTCATGGTGGATTCTCCCTCACTGACAATTTAAGAAAAATATCCAATCTTGATTTATACAGTTCTGCTGTAGGAATTATTTTGGAGGAAGTTCTCTACAGGAGGTCAGACTAGATGATCACCATGGTCCCTTCTGACCTTGGAATCTATGAAACCTGAGAGTTGGTAGATCTTTATTCAAATCTCTTCTCCCCATGAGGCAGAGGGGGGACTTGAACCAGGGTTACCCACACCTCAACTACATAGTCTAACCACTGGGCTAAAAGTTATGAGGGAAGGTCCTCCTCTTCCCCACACTCCAGCCCATTCTTGCTTTGCATAAGCTCGCCTATAAGGGCCCAATCCAATAAGTGAGATCTGAGCATATTTACCAAATTGAGCCCCTCAGACAAATGAGGGAAAGGATCGGCTATATCCCCCCAACGCTTGCATCGCTCTGGGGCTCAGGTGTCTGGCTGGCTGGTGCTTTGCTCCGGAGCATATGCCCAGAGGCAGAAATGGAGGCACCTTGGAAACTTTTACTGCCAAAAGTAGGAGCCCAGGGAGTTTAGTCACCAACAGGGTTTGATGGCAACTCAGCAGAAGTTTCGTGAATGCCAGATGGGGCCTGACTCTGGGATCTTCAGGAGCCTAAAGCAATAGTTAGACACCTAAGTGCCTTTGTGAATCTGGACTCTTTGGATTTCTGCCCTCCCTGTTCAAGCACTTTTGAAAATCCTACAAGGGGCCTCTCTGCAACTTTAGGCTCTGAAATCCCTTTGAAAAGCTGACCCCTATCTCTGGGTGCGCCTGCTCCCTGTTTGCAATATGGGGATCACAGCACTGCCTACATCACAGGGGAGTTGTGAGGCTAAAGAAATTGCGTGAGGTGCTTACTCCTATGAAGGCCATAGAAGTACCTCAGAGATAGAGGGAAATAGTGAGGTTCCTCATGGGTAATAAGTTCAAAACCAGTGATTTAAAGTCCCATATTCAAAAAGTTTTGGAGATTCCTGTCTTCCAAAGCAGACACTTCCATTGAAGCATTAGCTTAATTGGAAACCCAATTTTCTAGTGAAAAAAGTTTTGATGGAAAATTTTCCACCATCCCTTGTTCAAAACAGCTGTCTCTGGAAACTTTGACCCTGACTATGAAGCCGTATATTCTCCACCCCAAAGAGAGAAAAAAATGTCTTTGTCTCGTCTATGAGTCTCTTACATTGCAAGAATTCAATGCACCAGGTAACCTGTATCAGTGGAGGCATAAAAAAACTTAAATACTCAGACTCCTCCAGGCTTGGCTTCTTCAGAGTTGCTCAACACGCTATTCGCTCAGCTTTACATAAATTTTAAAGCACATGATTATATTAGATTAGAATATTTTTTTTAAAGTCAATGTGTTTTCTACAGATTCTTGCTTTTTAACCAGTGCATATCTTTAGCTTGGTCCTTTTTCTCCACTGCTTTGTACCTTTTGTGTTGTCATTTCCATGTGAGCAATGTGAGTGTTGACTGGGTACAGAAACACTCATGCCAGTGCAAGTGGGTAATTCTGATATGGAGTCATTTTGCACTCACATTGCATCGGTACAAATGACTACACATGGCGCAAAGGAGGAGGGAGTCAGCTGTTGGTGTGTTATTCCGCTCCTCTTACCATTTTGTTATACTAAGGAATAATACAAAGCATTATAATTTATAGCTGGAATTTCCAATGGAACCTAAGGGAGTTACACACCCAACTCCCCTGAACATAGAGTTCTGTGTCTGGAAAAAATGTAATCAGGAGTTTGGCTGCTAAGTACAGTTTTAATGGGTCTCTGTGAAAACGATAGATAGATAGATAGATAGATAGATAGATAGATAGATAGATAGATAGATAGATAGATAGATAGATAGATAGATAGATAGATGCAGTGGGTTTTTCTTGTAGCTACGTCAGTCCCAGGATATTAGAGAGTCAAGGTGGGTGAAGTCATATTTTTTATTGGACCAACTTCTGTTGGTGAGGGAGACAAGCTTTTGAGCTTACACAGAGCTTTTCTTGAGGTCTGGGAAATGTACTTAGGCTGTGTCTGCGCTACAGACCTAACAGTGACACGGCTGCACTGCCATAAGTTCTCCCATGTAGCTGCTCTTTGCTGAGAGAGCTTCTCTGCTGGCAAAATACAACCACTCTAACAAGTGTTGGGAGCTTTGTTGGCAGGAGAGCGTCTCCCACTGACATAGCGCTGTCCACACAGGCGCATTTGTCAGTAAAACTTTTGTCAGTCAAGTGTGGATTTTTTTTTCACACCTCGATGAACCAAAGTTTTACAGACAAAAGTGCTAATGTAGACAAAGCCAGAGAGTGCCATAGATAAATCCAAGGTGGAACAGATTGTTTAGCATAAGTAGATAAAACATATTTCAAGGGCCCATTCAAGGAGAAGTGGCTTGTTAACACCCTGCCAGTCATAGGGATGAAAGGAAGGAGGGGGTAGCAAAAAGCAGCTGCAGGGGGGAAGCATTAGTGGGGGTTACATATTGTCGTAATAAGCCAAAAATCCAGTGTTTCAGGGTATGTCTACACTACGGGATTATTCCGATTTTACATAAACCGGTTTTGTAAAAGAGATTGTATAAAGTTGAGTGCAAGTGGCCACACTAAGCACATTAATTCGGCGGTGTGCGTCCATGTACCGAGGCTAGCATCGATTTCCGGAGTGTTGCACTGTGCGTAGCTATCTCGTAGCTATCCCATAGTTCCCGCAGTCTCCCCTGCCCATTGGAATTCTGGGTTGAGATCCGAATGCAAAAACAGTGTCGCGGATGATTCTGGGTAAATGTCGTCACTCAATCCTTCCTCCATGAAAGCAACGGCAGACAATCATTTCACGCCCTTTTCCCCTGGATTGCTGGCAGACGCCATAGCATGGCAACCATGCAGCCCATTTAGCCTTTTGTCACTGTCACCGTATGTGTACTAGATGCTGCTGACAGACATGGTACTGCAGTGCTACACAACAGCATTCATTTGCCTTTGCAAGGTAGCAGAGATGGTTACCAGCTATAGCACCATCTGCATTTGGAAATTGGCGACGATGTTTATCAGTCATTTTGCACCATTTGCAATTGGAAATTGACGATGATCGTTATCAGTCCTTTTGTACCATCTGCTGCTGTCATGGGTGCTCCTGGCTGGCCTCACTGAGGTTGGCTGGGGGCGCATGGACAAAAATGGGAATGACTCCCCAGGTCATTCCCTTCTTTATGTTTTGTTTAAAAATAGAGTCAGTCCTACCTAGAATATGGGGCAAGTGTACTAGAGAACTAGAGAGCACAGCCGCTCCGGGTCAGAGCCCCAGAGATCCCGCAGAAATGATGATGCCATTCTAGGGGGTGCCCCTGCAACAACTCCACCCGTTGCTTCCCTCCTTCCCCAACCCTTTTGGGCTACCATGGCAGTGTTCCCCCCATTTGTGTGATGAAGTAATAAAGAATGCAGAAATAAGAAACACTGACTTTTTAATGAGATATAATGAGGGGGAGGCAGCCTCCCGCTGCTATGATAGTCCAGGCAGTACAAAATCTTCATTAGACATGAAAGGGGGTCTGATGGAGCTCAGTCCCCAGTTGCTATGATGAGAATGGTTTTCAATCCTTTTGCACCGTCTACCGGGAATGACCAGGAGTCATTCCCATTGTTGCCTAGGCGTCCCCGGCTGACCTCACTATGACCAGCCAGGAGCACTCACGGGATGATGAGGATGGTTTTCCACCATTCTGCACCGTCTGCCATCAGGAAAGGAAGGAGAGGGGATGCTGTTGTTCAGCGCCGCAGGACCACGTCTACCAGCAGCATGCAGTAGACATACAGTGACATTGAAAAAAGGCAAGAAACGATTTTTTCCCCTTTTCTTTCATGGGGGGAGGGGGGAAATTGAGGAGATATACTCTGAACCTCCCGAGACAATGTTTTTGACCCTTCAGGCATTGGGAGTTCAGCCAAGAATGCAAATGCTTTTCGGAGACTGCGGGATAGCTGGAGTCCTCAGTCCCCCCTCCCTCCCTCCATGAGCGCCCATTTGATTCTTTCGCTTTCCATTACGCTTGTCACGCAGCACTGTGTTGAGTCCCTGCTGTGGCCTCTCTCTGGAGATTTTTTCAAATGCTTTGGCATTTCATCTTCTGGAACGGAGCTCTGATAGAACAGATTTGTCTCCCCATAAAGCGATCAGATCCAGTATCTCCCGTACAGTCCATGCTGATCAGAGCTCCACGCTGGGCAAACAGGAAATTAAATTCAAAAGTTCGTGGGGCTTTTCTTGTCTACCTGGCCAGAGCATCTGAGTTCAGATGGCTTTGCAGAGCGATCACAATGGTGCACTGTGGGATATCACCTGGAGGCCAATACCGTTGATTTGCTGCCGCACTAACCCTAATCCGACATGGCAATACCGATTTCAGCGCTACTCCGCTCATCGAGGAGGAGTACAGAAATTAATTTTAAGAGCCCTTTATATCGATATAAAGGGCTTCATTGTGTGGACGGGTGCAGCGTTAAATTTGTTTAAAGCTGCTAACTTTGGTATAAACGTGTAATGTAGACCAGGCCTCTGTCCAGTCCATGAATTTTAGTGTCTAGCAAAGTTATGAATTTAAGCTCCCAGGATTGTCTTTTGAAAGTGTTGTGCAGGTTTCCTTTGAGGGTGAGGATTGACAGGTTAGACATGCAGTGATTGCTTTGTGAAAAGTGTTCATCCACAGGTGATGAGGTGGTTTGAGGTCTTCATGGCCGGCGTTAGCCAGTGCAGGGTCTCATTTGTGGGGCATGAACGCTCCCCGCAGCACTTCAGATTTCCACTCCAGCAGTGGGAGCGTGGCCTCGGGGTTGCGGGGCAGCTGAATTTGCTACTCTCCGGCCAGGGACTGAGGCCACAGATTTGCGGGGCTCCGGCCAAAGAAGCAGGGATGCAGGGTTGCGGGGCTCTGGCCAGGGAAGCGGGACCATGGGGTTGGGGGATACAGCCAGGGGAGCGGGGCCGCGGGACTTGCCGCCCTCGGCCGGGGGAGTGTGACCGCGGGGTTGCGGGGCTCCAGCCGGGGGAATGGGGCTGCGGGGCTGCCAATCTCCGGATGGGGGAGCGGGGCCTTGAGGCTCCAACTGGGTGAGCAGGACCTCGGGGTTGCGGGGCTGTGGCCAGGAGAGTGGGCTGCGGGGATGAGCGGCTATGGCTGGGGTGGCGGAGTTGCGGGGCTCCCTCCGGGGTAGCAGGACCGCGGGGATACAGGACTCTGGCCGGGGTAGCCCGACCACAGGGTTGCGGGGCTCTGTCCAGGAGAGCAGGGCTGCGGGATTGTGGAGCTCTGGCCAGGGTAGTGGGGCTTCAGGGATGCGGGGCTCTGGCTGGGGTAGCGGGGCCATGGGGCTCCAGCTGGAAGAGCGGGATAGAGGGGCTGCGGGGTTGCGGGGCTCCATCCACGGTAGCGGGGCCACGGGACTTGCAGCGCTCGACCGGGGGAGCAGGACTGCAGGGTTGCGGGGCTCCGGCCTGGGGAGCGGGACTGTGGGGTTGTGAGGCTCTGGCTGGGGTAGCGAGTTTTCAGTGCTCTGGCCGGGGTAGCGGGGCCGCGGGGCTTGTCGGGCTGCAGCTGGGGGAGTGGGACCGCGGGGTTGTGGGGCTCCGGCTGGCAGAGTGACGTTGCATGGTTGCGGGGCTCCCGCCGGGGGAGCAGGACCGCGGGACTTGCCGCCTTCTGGCCTGGGGAGCGTGACCACAGGTTTGCTTGGCTTCAGCTGCAGGAACGAGGCCAAAAGGCAAATGCTGACATTAACATTGTTTCAGTCTGTGTGTTACCTGACATCGTGTATTCTGTGTCACCATAGAAGGGAAGGGCTCTGCATAGAATGAAATTTGCCTGGGCATCAGTAGAAAATGTTAAGTAAAATTTGCTTTAAATATTAAACCTGGCACTTTGTCATCTTGTGTCATCATTTTTATTTCTTAGGTTTCAGCTTTCAGCTACTTAAGTCAACTCTAAAACTTTCCTACTGACTGTTTATTATCTGACATTGTATCTCTCTAATCGCCTTCATAACCATCATTGACTTTTTTCCATTTTAATACTATCCCATAGTTTCAGAGACAGTGAGAAAAATAGCAAATAAAGGTACATGACTCTCTTTCTATCTCTATGGAGAATGATAGATAAACATGCATCTGTCTCACATAGATGTATTCCCTGCAGCCAAGGTCGGCTTTAGGAAGTGCAGGGCCCAATTCAAACAGTTTTGATGGGCCCCTGGCAGGGATGACTAAAAAAAAAAACACGTAAAAAAACATGTGTGGCTTGTACTCACTGGACAGTGCTCCGAGTCTTCGGCAGCACTTCGGCAACGGGTCCTTCACTCGCTCCAGGTCCTCTGCAGCACTGAAGGACCCACCGCTGAAGACCCAGAGCGAGCGAAGAACCCGCCACTGAAGTGCCACCGAATACCCAGAGCTCTGCCACGTGAGTAAAAATTAAAAAGGCGCCTCTAGCCAGGGAAGGGATTCTCACTGGGTCCAGGGCCCTCTCAGGCGCGGGGCCCAATTCAGGGGAATTTGTGGAATAGGCCTAAAACCAGCCTTGGGGGTCTTTTATCATTTTTGTCTTGAGTTCATTAAATCACTAAATGCCCCATAGCGATCACTATGATCCCAAAGGAATTCTCACAGGAAAATGACACCAGGTGAGGCTGGAGCTCAGGTTATGAATTCTAGTGAGGTGGGTTAGCTAAGTCTGCTGATCTGGGCTAGGAGACTCACTTCTGCTTGCTCCAGAATGTTTGTAGACACATCCAATGTGGCCTGGCTGGTAACGGAGTCAGATATATCAACCTCTGTAACCTGAGCTGGGGAACAGGAAATAAAGTCTGGTCCACTCGATGAGACAGAGCAAGCCTCTCCTCATTTTACTGAACAGGGAGATCCAGGCTGGTGTTCTCAAAATGGGCCACTTGCTTTAGATTCCTCCTGTTCTGGGTGTCCAAGTTGTGACACACTGAGCCTGGCTTTCCCATTGAAATCTGTGGGAGCTGAGGGATCTTAGTGCCACTGCACATTGAGTACCAGATGTCTTATACTGGGCATCCACAAATGGAAGCACCACTGAAAATTTGTTGTATCAGAGATTATATATATGTATATTAATTTCTTATATAATTCACCCAACTTAAGCAGTTAATGAACCAACCTGATAGCTCTCTTTGACAGGGTAACTAGCCTTGTGGATAGTGTGTAACTGGTTGATGTGGTATATCTTGATTTTAGTAAGGCTTTTGATATTGTCTCCCATGACTTTCTCATAAACAAACTAGGGAAATACAACCTAGATGGAGCTACTATAAGGTGGGTGCATAACTGGTTGGAAAACCATTCCCAGAGAGTAGTTATCAGTGGTTCACAGTCATGCTGGAGGGGCATAATGAGTGGGGGATCAGTTCTCGGTCAGGTTCTGTTCAATATCTTCATTGATGATTTATTTAATGCATAGAGAGTACACTTATAATGTTTTCAGACCATACGAAGCTGAGAGGGATTGCAAATGCTTTGGAGGATAGGATTAAAATTCAAAATGATCAGAAAAAAATGGAGAAATGGTCTGAAGTAAATAGGATGAAATTCAATAAAGACAAATGCAAAGTACTCCACTTAGGAAGGAATAGTCAGTTGCACACATACAAAATGGGAAATGATTGCCTAGGAAGGAGAACTGCGGAAAGGGATCTGGGGGTCATAGTGGATCACAAGCTAGATATGAGTCAACAGTGTAACACTGTTGCTAAAAAAGCAAACATTATTCTGAGATGTCTTAGCAGGAGTGTTGTAAGCAAGACACAAGAAGTAATTCTTCTACTCTACTCCCCACTGATTAGGCCTCAACTGGAGATTTGTGTCCAGTTCTGGGTGCCACATTTCAGGAAAGATGGGGACAAATTGGAGAAAGTCCAGAGAAGAGCAACAAAAATGATTACATTTCTAGAAAACATGATCTATGAGGGAAGATTGAAAAAAATGGGTTTGTTTAGTCTGGAGAAGAGAAGATTGAGAGGGGACATGATAACAGGTTGCAAGTACATAAAAGGTTGTTACAAAGAGGAAGGAGAAAAACTGTTCTCTTTAACCTCTGAGGATAAGGCAAGTAGTGATGAGCTTAAATTGCATCAAGGGTGGTTTAGGTTGGACATTAGGAAAAATTTCCTAACTGTCAGGGTAGTCAAACACTGGAATATATTGTCTAGGGAGTTGTGGAATCTCCATCACTGGAGATTTTTAAGAGCAGGTTGGACAAACTCCTGTCAGGGATGGTCTAGATAATACTTAGCCCTGCCATGAGTGTTGGAGACTGGACTAGATGACCTCTCAGGGTCCCTTCCAGTTCTATGATTCAATTATTTTATTACCTCCACAGGTAGAAAAAAGCTGTAGGACATGGCTAGCAGGAACCACACAGTTGTGACACAGTTCTTCTTTGTGGGTTTCTCCAACATCCTGGAACTCCGAGTTTCACTTTTTTTTCTGCTGCTGCTGTTGTACCTCATCACCGTGGTGGGCAACATCCTCATCATCACAATCACGGTGGTGGACCCTGCCCTTCAATCCCCCATGTATTTCTCCCTTCGGAACCTGTCCTTTCTGGAAATCGGTTATACCTCGGCCACTATCCCCAAGATGCTGGTGAACTTCCCCTCTGAGGAAAAGAGTATTTCCTTCCTGGGCTATGCCACACAGATGTATTTCTTCTCCTTCTTGGGTATCACAGAGTGTTGCCTGCTGGTTGCCATGGCATATGACCGTTACATGACCATATGTCACCCCCTGCACTAGACAGCCATGATGAGCAGAGGTGTGTGTCTCCAGCTCTCAGCTGTGCCCTGGCTCATCTAGGCGCTGGTGGGAGTCTAGCAGACAACTTTCATGTTCACTCTGCCCTACTGTGAGCCTAATAGGATCAACCACTTCTTCTGTGACCTGCCCCCGCTGCTGAAGTTGGCCTGCACAGATACTTACAGGAATGAAATAATTTTTTTCACCACCACTGTCACCTTTGTCACAGTCCCCTTCTTGCTCATCCTTGTATCCTACATCCGTATCTTCCACTCTATCCTCAGTATTCCATCAGCCGTGAGCAGAAGCAAAACTTTCTCCACCTGCTCCTCCCACCTCATTGTGGTGACTTTGTTTTTTGGGTCCAGCATCGTGATGTATCTGAAACTCAAATCCCACTACTCATTTAACACTGACAAACTGCTTTCCCTGTTCTACTCAGTGGTGTCTCCAATGCTGAACCCTTTGATCTACAGCCTGAAGAATAAGGAGATAAAGGAAGCCCTGAGAAGGGTGATGGCCAGAAAAATATTTATTTGAAAACTTGCAGGGGGAGGAATTTATTATTTTAATTTTCTTGTGATGGATTTGGAGTTGCCTGTTGTAGCCCAATCTATGACTTGTATTGATTACTTAAGAATTCCCTGTTATCACTCTGAGGTATTGATGGTTCTTGTCCCAAGATTAGGCCCAGTATTATTAAAATTACTGTTCAGTTGGGAACCCTGATGTGCATGGTTGCAACACTCACACTTTAGGAACCCTTCTGTCTTTGTAATAGTTTATTACTACATTCAGCAAAGTCACAAACACTCTAACCCAGCAAGGTAGACCGAGATAATACAGACCATACGTCTGAACATCCACATACTCCCACCATCCCTTGCAGAACAATCGGAAATGTTAGCCATTATCTTCTGCATCACCATCACCTTCCTCATCATCACCAGTGGCCATCATCCTAGCATCTCCCAAGGGCTACCTTTCTCTCTCTTCCCCTGCACACAGGCTGGGATACAACTTTAATAATATGTTACGTCAGGGGTAGTCAATAGATGGACTGTGGGCCAAATCCAGACTGCCAGATGTTCTTGAATGGACCGCAAAATCTTTTTAATTACTTGTTGTAGTTATTGTTACTGTGGTGTGAAAAATGTTTCTCTGGAGTCTGGACCTTGACTAAGAAATTTGGACCTTGACAAAAAATAATGAACAACCCATCTTACAGGATACAGGCCTGTAGGTTCCTTGCATTACTGCTGAATAAAATAAATGCTAAAGCGAGCTCTATGGGCCACCCTGTAGCAGTCTGTGACAACTGTATGATGTTTGTCTGACTATTGTGAAGATGTTTTTGTTTGCAGATATTGGGTTAATTCAACAGCTGAGTATTCAGGAAATGACCCATAGCTGGACAATAGCTCAGAGAAGAGCTCCTCCACAAACACCAAGGACAATTAAGTGTGACATGCTACCTCTGCCCACACATGGTGGGTCTGATAGCCCAGCTTTCCCAGGCCTGCATCCCTCCTGACTAGAGGAAAGCCTGATTCACTGAGATGGTTTAGAGGATGCAATTGTCTCCTGACCTCCAGAGACTGGTGGGTTCTTCGAGGAAGCATAGCCTGCCTTGTTCTTTGCTGTGCTATGTTCCTACTGTTAAGATTAAACAACACTATTTTAAGAAGGCTGATTTGCGTCACCATTATCACTGCAGGTCTCTGGTCCCCAAGTGGACATGTATTGGGTTCAGTCAGACCTGCTGAGTAATGCTGCATGATTTTAAATTTGATTTAGAAAGTGCTCAGCAGACCGTGGCTTGCCAGACCTCACACACTGATTGTCAAATTTCTCAGATTTACTGAGAAAGAAAAATAAATAATGCAGCCAGCTCTTGGGACCGGGGGGAGAAGGGAGGGCTGTTTCATTGCAGTGTAGACTTCTGGGCTTCAGCTGGAGACCAAGCTCTGGGACCCTCCAATCTTGCAGAGTCCTAGATCCTGCGTTCCAGCCTGAACCTGGATTTCTACACTACAATGAAACAGCCCCAGAAACCCGAGTCAGCTAGCACGGGCCAGCCGCGGGTGTCTAATTGCAGTATAGACATACCCAAAGATGCAGGGCTCACAGTAAAAGTGTCAAACTGCAAGATAGGAGTGGCCAATGTCCCTTATGTAGGCCATTGGCAAGAGGGGGCCAGATTTGCCAAAATCCCTTAAAAGTGGACTCCGTTGTTAACTGGCCTGTACCCTGAACCTAAAAGCAAATTCACTCTTTTAGAGGATTGCTGAATTATTACCAAAGACTCATGGAAGGTTTCAGCAACATTGCAACTGCGATGACAGACCTCTGCAAAGAGACACAGCCTGCCAGGAGGGCTTTGCTCAAATGAAAAGAATTCTGTCAGCAACATTAGCACTAGCCAGTCCAAATTTGGATAAAATGTTTGAGCTCTGCACAGATGCATCAAGTACAGGGCTGGGAGCCACACTGATGCAAGCGGGCAAGGGCAATAAGGAGCATCCTATTGCTTTTTGTAAGTAAAAAACTGACCCATCACTGGACACAATTACTCAGTCATCAAAAGGAAATATGCAGTTGTGGGGCAACTAAAGTTATACCCACTGCACAGGAAGTTTAGAGTCCTAACAGACCATTCTCCACTGCAGGGCTTCCCAGAACATAAGTTACCAGCTCCAGACTGCAACGCTGGAGTATAGACATTCATGAGTATGGTATGGGAAAGGCAAGAAAAATGTGTGACAGAAGCACTGTCCAGGCAAGAGGGTTCTGAGCCAACACATGTGGATTAGTCAATGGCTAACCTTACTGCCTCAACAAGAGTGGGAGAGGTGTGACCCAGGAATCCCGCGGTGCCAAGCGGCAGATGGCATAGAGGTTCCCTAGGGTTTTATGGGAAGCCCCAGGATTGGATATCTACATAATTCTTCATGGAATAGTGGCATGTGAGATCTCTACCAAGAGCCAGCAACTCATTAGGCATTCTAATCTGTGTGAAATGTGGGTGTGGATAATATTGAAGGATTTTTGTGTCCATACTCAAAATGATGTCCTTAAAGGTCTTGGCATGAAGGCAGGTCATGTGGATCGGAGGTGTTCCTTCCAGGCAGCAGGTAACTGTGACCTTAAGAGCCCCTTAGTCAACAAAGGGCCCTTTAGACTGTAACTCACAGAAGGCCTGACACACTCACTACACCGAACACGCTGTTGTCGTCATGTGTATTTAAGGGGTGTCACGTTAGGTTTCATATGCGAAATGGTGACTCTTGTCCCAAAAATCCATTGTGTTCTGTGTGTACGGGTTGTGTATAGCAACTTATGTATATGTGCAGAAAATATGTTCTTAAAATGGGGTTTGGAGGTCGAGCATAATCCAAGTCTGCCCTGAACAAAGGAATATGGATATACCTGTCTGATCAGCTTAATTACAGGGAAAGGACAATGAAAGGACATTTACATATAAGGTAAACAAAGCAATCAAGCAAATAAGTGGCAGAGGAAGCAATGTAGTGAGCACACTGGGGTCTGAATCTGCACCCAAAGGAAATCTTTCTAGCTCATGAGACAGACAATGGACTTTGGAAAATACAAGTGGAAGCAAAAAGCCATTCTAGTTATCCCTCACTTAGAGGACAAAGGTAACAGCTCCCTCTGAATCTGTGAACATTGGATCCTGTCCTGGAGGGCTAAAGATGATGTTAACTTGATGTGAGTGAGAAAACGGCTTAGGCAAAATTGTAACTTGTTATGATTTAAGTTTTAGTCACTAGAAAGCATGGTTTGGTTTGGTTGTAACCAGACCTGTCTCTTTTTCTCCTGCTCCGTGTCATTTAAATTTCTGTTCTTTGTTAATAAACTTATCCTTAGTTTTATTATAAACCAATTCAGTGCTGTTGGGTCTAAACTTTTGGTGAACTTTGGGGAGCCAAAAAACACCCAGACTGGCTGTCTCTGCATAATCCTTCCTGAACCCTTTTGAACAAAGCTCTGACCTGCAAACTACTCATGACACCCCCTTTCTCAAGTAGCCATTAGCCTTTATCTCTATGCATTTACTTGTTAACTTGCTTTTCCTGTAAAATCTTGATTGATTATGCATGACCATTATCTTTTGTTAATCACTTTGTTTACTTCTGTGTATAAATATTGATGCTCACCCCTAATAAAGGGGCCACACTTAATCTAAAGCTTTTAGAGCTAAGGATAGTGTGAGCCCGTTGATCAACGCATTGGTGTCTGGTCTCTGACAGAATTGTGTGCCCCATACCAACTCCGCACGAACTCGGGTGCTGGAGAGGTGAGTGAGGACTTGCTTTATTTACCTAACAATTTGGGGTCTCGTCCGGGATTCCTTCTGGTGCGGTACCTCTGTCCAGTGGTCAGACCACTCATATATGAATTGGCAAGGCGCCACAGGAGATTTCTCCCAGCCAATTCAATATTGAGGGGTCGTGTATTGGACAGCAGGGTAAACGCCAGTTGGAGGGCTCCTGTCAGACACCATGGGTCAAGGGACTAGCGTGCCTCTTGAGAGTCCGTTGGGGATTGTAAATAAGTTATGGAACGAAGGGAAACTCCCAGTACAGACAGGAATGTCTAGGAAGAAGTTGTACACACTATGTGTAAGGAATTGGACTGGGAATACCGCGGTATTGGCCGACCCGGAGATGAGGTGGCCTTCGTATGGCTCTTTCGAACAGGCTGCCTTAAGAGGAGTAAAGAGCCAGATCGAAAAAGACCATCCGGGACAGTTACGTTACTAGTTTTGTTGGGACACAGCAGAAGAGCTGTGGAAATCTTTAAAAATTATGGCAGTCAGGTACTCTCCCGAGAGTGAACCCCCTCCAGGTTATTTCGATGAAGGGTGTAGACCACGGCGTGTTTTGACTCGTCAGCTGGTCCCCTCTGCACCTGCCCCTATTCCTCCGCAGGGGGACTCTCTCCATGTAGCAGAGGGGAATCTGCAGGATCCCAGATTGGAATTTCTGCAGAAGGATGAGGAGGAAATGAAGGGGCAAACCTCGGGAGGAGTAGTTACTAGGCTAATGTCCAAGCAGATACAGCAGGGTGCATGCCCCCCCCCTGAGGATAGCCCAGAGGATGTCCCCATCAAATCTCTTGCGAGTAATAAAAGTATAGTTAGAGAGATGCCTTTACAGGTGCACGATCAACCTTATATGGGCAATGATGGACGGTTACAACATGCTAATATTGTGGAATATAAAGGATGGCTAGAATGGGATTTGAAAGAGTGGGGACGGTTGTCAGGGTCTTTTGGGGAAAATCCCCGAAAGATCATAGAACTTCTAGAAAGATTGTTTTTAAGTTATAATCCTACTTATATGGATGTGGATCAGTTGTTAAGTAGAGTTTTGACCGGAGAGGAACGTAGTAGATTGTGGATGGCAGAAAGGACATGGGGAGATAGCAATGCAGTTAATCTTACTTGGATGGATAGGCGGGATCTGGCCGCTGGCTGGAATCCCCTAGACTGGACTCAGCCAAGGCTGACTCAGCTGCGAACAGATCGAGAGCGATTGTTAGAGAGACTCAAGGAAATGGCTCGCCGCTCGCCTAATCAGGCTAAGTTCATGCAGATTCGGCAGGAATCTGATGAGCTGCCCAGAAAGTTCTGGTCGAGGCTATTGGAGGGGGCCCGAATGTTCACTCAGATGGATCCTGAGAGAGAAGCAGACCACCCTACTCTTATTTCGTTTTTTGTGAATCAGTCGGTGCCCCCTGTAAGGGATTACTTCTTAAAGTTTCGCCCTGGTTGAGGAGGTGAGTCAGTCACTTCAGTGTTGGATGTAGCTGATTTTGCCTGGGAGAAAGAAAGGGAAAGTAGTAAAAAGAAAGAGAAAAAGGAAGAATATAAGCTGATGGCTTTAGCTTTTCACGGCGGTGTTCGAGGCAAAGGCCGTGGCCGTGGCAGGGGATTCCAGGGTGCTTGGGGAAGAGGGTCCTGGCGACCCCAGCCATCAGGAAATTGTTTTCAGTGCGGACAGCCCGGTCACTTTAAACGTGAATGCCCCTGGGGACGCCCAGAGGGTCTGGTTGCATCCGCAGATGCTTACACAAGTGAGGAATACACCCCTGCACCACCAGCTCAGCCCATTCCCCAGGCCTGGATCAACTATGGGAAACAGCAGCAGCCGCAGCAAACTCAGCCTCCTCAATGACGGTACCCCGGGGGCGAAGGCAAACAATGTGATGGTCTTATTTCCTTAATGTCTTTAGCCGGCTCCTTTCTCACTTTCTCCCCTCCCAGCAAAGAGCCTCGTTTAACCCTTTCAGTCCAGGGACTGCCTGTCTCTTTCCTCATTGATACTGGGGCTACTTTCTCTCTTTTAAATCATGCCCCCTCTCCCTGGCTATCCTCTGAGATTAAAACTGCGACTGGGGTGGAGGGCAACCCACAGTCTCTGGGACTCACTTTGCCTTTGAATGTTATTTATGCTGATAAATGTTTTCCTCACCGTTTTCTTTTTTCCCCAGCTTGTCCGATCCCTTTGATGGGCCGGGATTTACTCTGTAAGCTTGAGGCTACTTTAACCTGCACTCCTGAAGGGGTAGGATTATTGATGACAGTGTTAGGAGATTCGGCCCCTACTCAGGGTAATTGGGAAACACCCCCTTCTCTCTCCCCTGACCTCACTGACTTGCCTTCAACCCTCTGGGGAATTTCTGACACTGATGTTGGCCTGCTCCTTTCGGCAGAGCCCGTAAGGATTCAGGTGAAGCCTTCCTTAACCCCCCTGTCAGTCCCTCAATACCCCCTGTCGCTGGAAGCCCGGGAGGGCATCCGCCCCATTATAGAGGGATTCATTGCACAAAAGCTAGTCCGCCCTCAGCGCACTCCCTGTAACACCCCTATACTGCCTGTCAAAAAGCCTCCTAAAAAGGACGGAGACCCTGTTCGTTGGCGCTTTGTACAGGATCTACGAGTTGTTAATCAGTATGTGGTCCCTCTTCATGCAGTAGTTCCTGACCCAGCTACTATCATCAGCCAAATCCCCTGGGATGCTGAGTGGTTCACTGTTATTGACTTAAAATCAGCTTTTTTCAGCATTCCTGTGCACCCAGACTCTCAGTATCTCTTTGGTTTCACCTGGGAGGGACAAAGTTATGTCTGGCAACGACTCCCTCAAGGCTACAGAGACAGCCCCACGATTTTCAGCCAGTGCCTCCGCCACGACTTGGAAGGTTTCACCAGTCCGCAGGGATCCACATTGGTCCTATACGTAGATGACATCCTATTAGGTAATCGCGAAGAAGCTGCCCTCCGCATCGATGGTAAGGCACTTTTATTATACCTACACACCAGAGGCCACAAGGTAGACCCTAAAAAGATTCAGTGGGTCTCACAGAAGGTCCGATATCTGGGCTTCCTGTTAACCCCAGAGGGAAGACAGATGGACCCAGCCCGTATAAAGACTATTCAAAACTGCCCTCTACCGAACACCAAGAAACAACTTCGAGGTTTCTTAGGATTAATTGGCTTCTGTCGCCCCTGGTTGCCGTCCTGCGGGGAGTTAAGCAAACCGCTCCACCGACTCACTGCTAACCTTGCTCCTGACCCTTTGCAGTGGTCCCCGGACACTATTCAAGCCTTTCAGTTACTCAAGGACAGTGTGGCCTCCTCCATGTCTCTCCGCCCCCCCAATTACAGCAAACCCTTTCACCTTTTTGTCCACGAGAGGGGCGGAATTGCTAGTGGTGTCCTTACCCAGCTGAGCGGGCCCCCACCATTTCCCGCTTGCTTTTTACTCTCAGCAAATCGACCCTGTCGCTCAGGGAACCCCATCCTGCACCCGGACTCTGGCAGCAGCAGCCCTGCTGATCACAAAGGCAAAGAGCCTAACCCTGGGTCATTTTACCACGGTTTGGACCTCTCATGCCTTGTCAGCCCTTCTGCGTAGGGGCACAACCCAAGTCTTTTCGGCCCATCGTCAGCAACAGCTAGAGGCCGAACTCTTAGAAGACACTAACCTAATTTTTGAAAGGTGTGGACCCCTTAATCCAGCTACCTTGCTTCCTGACCTGCCAGTCCTCCAGGATCAGCACGACTGTGTGGAAGTAGTTTCCAGCATCTTACAGATAAGAGACAACCTGTTTGACGTGCCACTGGACAATCCCGATTGCATCCTCTTCTCGGACGGAAGCTCCTTCTATGTTGATGGCAAGCGTTTCACAGGTTATGCTGTCACCTCTGAATGGGACATTCAAGAGGCCGCCTCACTGCCAGGCAACTGGGGAGCCCAAGCCGCTGAACTCTATGCCCTGGCCCGAGCTTGCCAGTTGGCCGCTGGTAAGACCGTTACCATTTTTACTGATAGCAAATATGCTTTTGGAGTTGTGCATTGTCATATCCACCTCTGGAAGTTTCGAGGTTTCCAGACAGCTGCCGGTAAACCCATTCAGCACCTCCCCCTCATCCACAAGCTTTTGGACGCCCTCCAAAAACCCTCTGTCCTGGCTGTAGTTCACTGCCGGGCCCATACTAAAGATAGTAGCCCCGTTACCCGTGGGAATGCCCTGGCTGACGCCTCCGCCAAGAAGGCTGCCACCTTACCTTTAGCCATGCCCACCTTGGCTATTGCAGCCTCCTCCTTTACTCCACCGCACCCCGTACCAGTACCCGCTGCTGAACTACAATCGTGGGAGAGCCTCGGGGCCACTCTGGTCAAAGGGACCTGGCTTATGCCAGATGGCCGAGCCTGCCTCCCTCACTCCACATACCCCGTGGCAGTTTGCTGGCACCATGATAAAGGGGGTCACTACGGCACGCACGCCCTCGTGGACACCATCGCTCGCTTTTGGTATGCTCCAGGCATTCAACCCTATTGCCTATCAATAGTGAAAGCATGCAGCACATGTCAGCGTAATGGACCTGCTCCGCCTCTTCACAAAATTAAGGGTGGAAGACCTCCGCCTGCTGCTCCATTTCAACATCTTCAAATTGACTTTGCAGATATGCCAAAGGGTTTTGGGAAAAAGCACCTCCTTGTTTTGGTTTGCCCTCTGACTTCCTGGGTCGAAGCTTTTCCTACTGCTAATTGTACTGCTGCCACAGTGGCGAAGATTCTCCTTAGAGACATTGTACCCCGTTTTGGCATCCCTCTTGTGCTCGACTCAGATCGCGGACCTCACTTTACTGGTCATGTCCTTGGCCGTTTAGAAGAAGGACTGGGCATTTCACACTCCTTTCATACACCCTACCACCCCAGTCTAGCGGGAAAGTTGAGCGTATGAATAGGGAACTTAAGTTTACATTGGCTAAATACTGTCAGGAAACAGGATTAAAATGGCCTCAGGTACTTCCTTTGGTCCTGTTTCACCTTCGTACTTGCCCAACCCGCGCATTGGGATTATCCCCCTTTGAACTGCTCTATGGACACCCCCCTTTCAAAGGCGGGGCGCTACCACTTGCTGATGTTTCACTATTGGGAGGGGATCATATGACCGCGTGTCAGTTTCTCTCCCTACAGGCTCGCCTCCGTACCCTTTGGAAAGCCTCGCAGTTTTCCCAGACCGTGCCGCTGGAGGAACAGATCCACCCGTTCCAACCAGGGGACTTCGTCTGGGCCAAAAAGTTCGTTCGTGACGACACCCTCCAGCCAAGGTTTACTGGACCCCACCAGATTCTTTTGACAACCCAGACTGCAGTGTTCCTGGAAGGACGCAAATCTTGGATCCACCACTCCCACGTCAAGCCAGCCGTAGTGGACCACAGTGACGGACCAGCAGCTCTTGTCACCACTGAGGACACTGCCTTCGACCAGTGGACCAGCTTACCTCTCTCAGACATTAGACTTAAATTGACTCGAAAAAAATGAGAGGACCCTTTATTCTGACAACTGTATGTTTTTTTTTATGCTTTTTTAGTTTATTTTCTGCTTATGAAGATAATGCTTTTATTAGATATTCCCACGAGGTTAAAACTCGTATTTTAGGAAATAGAAGTAATTGCTGGGTATGTACTCAATTTCCAGTAAATGCAGCACAGGGACTCCCCTTCACACCCATTCCCCTAACCACTGCTAATATGACTTGGATGCCACCGACTAGAATAAAAGATCCAGTCCAACCCAATCTTACATGGGACAAAACAGGAGTGCCAATTAACAAATATCTCAGGGTAACCAATCAAACAGGATCACTGTGTTTTGTTAAAGGAAAAGGGTCAACTTTTGTGGGAACAAGTAAATGCAACATATATTTTAATGGCACCGCCTTTAGTAAAAATCTTGGCTTCAAGCCTTGCGCATCCCACTTATCCCATATGTGGATCCCTCACCCCAATCCAACCTTTTCAACTTTTTCATGGAGGGGCAGGTTTTCAGAGTCAGTTTTTAAAAAGCCCTGCTCAGATCTCAAGGGTGTCCAACTAATTGTTAAAGGATACACAATTGCCTTCTACAACTGCTCAAGCAGTACTACACTGCCCTTTGAGAACAACACTACCAAATTGTGCCTCTGCAGTTCACACAACGACCCCTCTGCGTTACCAGGGGAACAGTGGTACAACGGGTGGTGGGTTACCTCCTACTTTGAGAAATGGAATACCCAAAACGCATTATATGGAACATACTGGGTGTGCGGGCCCAAAGCTTATTATTTTCTCTCCCCTGATTGGGCAGGGTCATGTTATTTGGCATGGCTAGCACCGCCTTCTCGCATCTCCCTCACTCCCCCTCATTTTCCCCACGTTCGTAACATCCGTGAAACTGACAGAGATATTAATCTCCGTGATGGTTTGTCCTGGCAGCGGTGGGCTGGTCACACTAGCTTGAAGGGTGCTATCATCCGTCTACAGGGACTATTAGAATCTTTGACCAATGAAACTGCAACCCTATTTGAAAATCAGGCCGGGGAAATGTCCCAGCTGCGCCAGTTAGCTTTGCAAAACAGAATGGCTTTAGACATAATGTTAGCAGCCCAGGGAGGAACTTGCGCCCTCATAAATGAAGAATGCTGTGTTTTTGTAAATGACACCTACTCTGACACTTTTCAAGGTACCAAACACCTAAGGGAAATGGCTAAAAACTACTCCTCTGGCCAGCCACCTTTTGATTGGTGGGGAGCCTTATGGAATTGGCTGCCCGGATTTGGGTGGGTTAAAAAACTCTTGGTGGGTGTTGTTGGGGCCAAAGTAGTCCTTATAATACTGTGTTGCTGTATTCAGTGTGTCCCCTCCCTCATAAACTCATGTAAGTCAGTTTATTCTTTTTCCACTTCAGCTAAAAGCCTTACTCTCTTCGAATTGGCCCAGGCTGAAATTGCCAAGCGGCCCTTAAGATCTTGAAATAGGGTGTAGCTTTTTGATTAATAGTTATCCCAAAGCTACAAATGGAGGAATGTTGGGTCTAAACTTTTGGTGAACTTTGGGGAGCCAAAAAACACCCAGACTGGCTGTCTCTGCATAATCCTTCCTGAACCCTTTTGAACAAAGCTCTGACCTGCAAACTACTCATGACACCCCCTTTCTCAAGTAGCCATTAGCCTTTATCTCTATGCATTTACTTGTTAACTTGCTTTTCCTGTAAAATCTTGATTGATTATGCATGACCATTATCTTTTGTTAATCACTTTGTTTACTTCTGTGTATAAATATTGATGCTCACCCCTAATAAAGGGGCCACACTTAATCTAAAGCTTTTAGAGCTAAGGATAGTGTGAGCCCGTTGATCAACGCATTGGTGTCTGGTCTCTGACAGAATTGTGTGCCCCATACCAACTCCGCACGAACTCGGGTGCTGGAGAGGTGAGTGAGGACTTGCTTTATTTACCTAACAGTGCTGTGATATTGAAGTGAAGTGTCAGTCTTCAGCTAAACTAACAAGCTGGTGTGTGTGCTGCCTCTTTGAAATCAGTGAACTCAATAATTTCGGAGTGTGCAGTGTCGGGGACTGGACACTGGAGGGATGTGTCTTTGGAGAACTCAGGAACTGGAGTTCACTGGTGGCTACCTGAAAGGCAAAGTTACAACTGGCAGAATCTTGAGGAGTTTGCTGTGAAGCTGGCAGACGCTGTGGGAGGGAGCAACACACAGTATAATCTCCAGCAAAGCTCACCCTTGCTAAAGCAAAGGGGTGACATAGTGGCTTCTGGTTCTGGGTTCCCTGAGTACAGTGTCACAGTATAAGACCTTTATCTCCCTGTCTGGCGAGGTGTGCACTTTGTATTGTACCCTCTCGGTGGTGGCCTATTTGCATACTGAGCCAGATGCAAATTGAGAGATTGCAAAATCTACAAAGGTATCCTGTTTGTGAATGGGATCAAAGGTTTAGTCTGGTGTATCAGGGAGTGCAAAGAAACTCACTGAGTCCTTCACCTGGGAGAAAAACTGACCACACATTTGTTTCATGAAAGCAGGGTCACAGCCAGCCTGACTGTAAATCACTGCAAGGATCGGTGTGAGATATACTCTACAAGATACAAGATACAACTTCTACTTGCTGCTGTTTGGATCTCTGTGCTTTGTTCAATTAACATCTACTTGTTTAAACTATAAATGTGTCTAAGTGCTGTGTGTTAAGCGGAGCAGTGGTCTGAGGTGGAACTGGTAACCTGGGCTGCACTGATCCTTTGGGAGCAGCCATCTGTGACTACTGTGAGTGTCCAGTGGACCAGGGGCGGTTGCTCCAGGAGGATGTTCGAAGGGTTCGGGGTTGGAGAGTGTCTATCACTACCTGCAGAGTGACAGCAGGGCCTGCATAGACTTAGAGGGAATGCAGGTATTGTCCCTGGTCAGAGGAGATGGGGCATTGACCCCCAGCAGACACAGTTAAGGTCTCCACATGCAAAAGGCAGGTGGAGCAAAGGGCCTCACAGCCCTGGGACCCCCAGGAAGTCACAATCTGTTTATCAAATGAATTGGAAAAATCTGAACTGTTGGAAATCTCCTGACTGTCATGGAGTGGGCCTTTGTCACAACGGAACTTCCATAGGCAAACTGGCACAACAGGTGTAAAGTCTCCAGAAACATTAACATCTAGTGAAGCTAAATTGAGATCCTGCACTCTCTCAGATAACTAGCAATACCAGTTGATGCATCCTCTCTCCGGAGACTGTGGGAAAGGGTCGAGCACAGTCGAATGAAGAGAGTGGCCAAGGCTCCGCTGTATTTGAAGTGGCCTACCTTTACGGGTCTTACATGCTTAGAGCCTTCTGATTGTTTTGAAAACTACAAAATTATTATTCTGCTTTTCCCTGTCACATGTCAGCTGGTTCCAGTACATTAACACCCTTATACCAACATGGGTGGAAACTGACTAGGTATTAACCCATCCAGTTCCCCCTGTGGGTATGCTTGGTTGCTTCTTCTTGTCCAATGAAAATAGGTGCCTACAGTTGTAGCTGCACGAAGGATCTGGCTATTCTTTACTAAGAAGTACAATTTCATCGCCTGTCCTGCAAAAGCCCTATCTGGGGTAAACCCAGACTTGAAAATTGAGGAAAAA